>NW_027018089.1:0-86626 GCF_032854445.1 Liolophura sinensis | reverse complement strand
GTAGCCCAGAAGACCTGAAATCATTGGGCCAAGCCCCATTTAACTCACCCAGCAATTGTCTTATTTCTAAGTCCAAAACAATCTCAATGTCTTTATCTACATGTAGAAAAACCACACCATTTGAACGTGAAAAACACGAGGTACTTGATACAGTCTGCTGTAAAAAGTACAACTGAACACTGACCCACTTCAGTAAGTGCCAAAAGATGCGAAATTGAGCCAGGCATCGGCAGCTGTTGAAAAATTGCAAATTTCTTTGGTTTCCATGGAGTAGAGACGTTGCTGGGCACGTGATTATGACATCAATGATCATTCAATTGTCACTACAGCCAAAAGTATTGGTCGGAGAGCAACGCGGTTTGCACCATTCGATTTCTCGTCACAAATACGTCGGATTAGCCTCTTACCAGCTGCACTGGAACAGTTTTTCACCTTTGCATTTTTACCTGGTCTTTTTGTTAATTGAAATCGGCTACACTGTACTCTGTACAATCGCGACTGGTCCATTACTATATTCAACTTTTGACTATAAGTTATGTGCCCTTCGGTAGCCCAGAAGACGTCAAATCTTTGGGCTAAGCCCATTTAACTCACCCAGCAATTGCCTTACTTCTAAGTGCAAGACAATCTCAATGTCTTTATCTACGTGTAGAAAAACCACACATTTGTACGTGAAAAACACAAGGTACTTGATACAGTCTGCTGTAAAAAGTACAACTGAACACTGACCCACTTCAGTAAGGTGCCAAAAGATGCGGAATTGGGCCAGGCATCGGCAGCTGTTGAAAATTTGCAAATTTCCTGGTTTCCATGGAGTAAGAGACAATGCTGGGCACGTGATTATGACATCAATGATCATTCAATTGTCACTACAGCCAAAAGTATTGGTCGGAGAGCAACGCGGTTTGCACCATTCGATTTTCTCGTCACAAAATACGTCGGATTAGCCTCTTACCAGCTGCACTGGAACAGTTTTTTCCACTTTTGCATTTTTTACCTGGTCTTTTTGTTAATTGAAATCGGCTACACTGTACTCTGTACAATCGCGACTGGTCATTACTATATTCAACTTTTGACTATAAGTTATGTGCCCTTCGGTAGCCCAGAAGACGTCAAATCTTTGGGCTAAGCCCATTTAACTCACCCAGCAATTGCCTTACTTTTAAGTGCAAGACAATCTCAATGTCTTTTATCTACGTGTAGAAAAAACCACACCATTTGTACGTGAAAAACACAAGGTACTTGATACAGTCTGCTGTAAAAAGTACAACTAAACACTGACCCACTTCAGTAAGGTGCCAAAAGATGCGGAATTGGGCCAGGCATCGGCAGCTGTTAAAAAATGCAAATTTCCCTGGTTTCCATGGAGTAAGAGGACGTTGCTGGGCACGTGATTATGACATCAATGATCATTCAATTGTCACTACAGCCAAAAGTATTGGTCGGAGAGCAACGCGGTTTGCACCATTCGATTTCTCGTCACAAAATACGTCGGATTAGCCTCTTACCAGCTGCACTGGAACAGTTTTTCCACTTTTGCATTTTTACCTGGTCCTTTTTGTTAATTGAAATCGGCTACACTGTACTCTGTACATCGCGACTGGTCATTACTATATTCAACTTTTGACTATAAGTTACGTGCCCTTCGGTAGCCCAGAAGACCTGAAATCTTTGGTCTAAGCGCATTTAACTCACCCAGCAATTGTGTTACTTCTAAGTGCAAGACAATCTCAAAGTCTTTATTTACGTGTAGAAAAACCACACCTTTTGTACGTGAAAAACACAAGGTACTTGATACAGTCTGCTGTAAAAAGTACAACTGAACACTGACCCACTTCAGTAAGGTGCCAAAAGATGCGGAATTGAGCCAGGCATCGGCAGCCTTTGAAAATTGCAAATTTCCCTGGTTTCCATGGAGTAAGAGCCGTTGCTACGCACGTGATTATGACATAAATGATCATTCAATTGTCGCTACAGCCAGAAGTATTGGTCGAGAGCAACGGGGATTGCACCATTCGATTTCTCGTCACAAAATACGTCGGATTAGCCTCTTACTAGTTGCACTGGAACAGTTTTTTCCACTTTTGCATTTTTGCCTGGTGTTTTTGTTAATTGAAATCGGCTACACTGTACTCTGTACAATCGCGACTGGTCATTACTATATTCAACTTTTGACTATAAGTTATGTGCCCTTCGTAGCCCAGAAGACGTCAAATCTTTGGAAAAGCCCATTTAACTCACCCAGCAATTGTGTTACTTCTAAGTGCAAGACAATCTCAAAGTCTTTATTTACGTGTAGAAAAACCACACCTTTTGTACGTGAAAAACACAAGGTACTTGATACAGTCTGCTGTAAAAAGTACAACTGAACACTGACCCACTTCAGTAAGGTGCCAAAAGATGCGGAATTGAGCCAGGCATCGGCAGCTGTTGAAAAATTGCAAATTTCCCTGGTTTCCATGGAGTAAGAGCCGTTGCTACGCACGTGATTATGACATAAAATGATCATTCAATTGTCGCTACAGCCAGGAGTATTTGGTCGGAGAGCAACGGGGATTGCACCATTCGATTTCTCGTCACAAAATACGTCGATTAGCCTCTTACTAGTTGCACTGAACAGTTTTTCCACTTTTTGCATTTTTGCCTGGTGTTTTTGTTAATTGAAATCGGCTACACTGTACTCTGTACAATCGCGACTGGTCATTACTATATTCAACTTTTGACTATAAGTTATGTGCCCTTCGGTAGCCCAGAAGACGTCAAATCTTTGGGATAAGCCCATTTAACTCACCCAGCAATTTGTTACTTCTAAGTGCAAGACAATCTCAAAGTCTTTATTTACGTGTAGAAAAACCACACCTTTTGTACGTGAAAAACACAAGGTACTTGATACAGTCTGCTGTAAAAAGTACAACTGAACACTGACCCACTTCAGTAAGGTGCCAAAAGATGCGGAATTGAGCCAGGCATCGACAGCTGTTGAAAAATTGCAAATTTCCCTGGTTTCCATGGAGTAAGAGCCGTTGCTGGGCACGTGATTATGACATCAATGATCATCCAATTGTCGTTACAGCCAAAAGTATTGGTCGGCGAGCAACGCGGATTGCACCATTCGATTTCTCGTCACAAAATACGTCGGATTAGCTCTTACCAGCTGCACTGGAACAGTTTTTCCACCTTTGCATTTTTACCTGGTCTTTTTGTTAATTGAAATCGGCTACACTGTACTCTGTACAATCGCGACTGGTCATTACTATATTCAACTTTTGACTATAAGTTATGTGCCCTTCGGTAGCCCAGAAGACGTCAAATCTTTGGCTAAGCCCATTTTAACTCACCCAGCAATTGCCTTACTTCTAAGTGCAAGACAATCTCAATGTCCTTTATCTACGTGTAGAAAAACCACACCATTTGTACGTGAAAACACAAGGTACTTGATACAGTCTGCTGTAAAAAGTACAACTGAACACTGACCCACTTCAGTAAGGTGCCAAAAGATGCGGAATTGGGCCAGGCATCGGCAGCTGTTGAAAAATTGCAAATTTCCCTGGTTTCCATGGAGTAAGAGACGTTGCTGGGCACGTGATTATGACATCAATGATCATTCAATTGTCACTACAGCCAAAAGTATTGGTCGGAGAGCAACGCGGTTTGCACCATTCGATTTCTCGTCACAAATACGTCGGATTAGCCTCTTACCAGCTGCACTGGAACAGTTTTTCCACTTTTGCATTTTTACCTGGTCCTTTTTGTTAATGAAATCGGCTACACTTGTACTCTGTACAATCGCGACTGGTCATTTACTATATTCAACTTTTGACTATAAGTTATGTGCCCTTCGGTAGCCCAGAAGACGTCAAATCTTTGGGCTAAGCCCATTTAACTCACCAGCAATTGCCTTACTTCTAAGTGCAAGACAATCTCAATGTCTTTATCTACGTGTAGAAAAACCACACCATTTGTACGTGAAAAACACAAGGTACTTGATACAGTCTGCTGTAAAAAGTACAACTAAACACTGACCCACTTCAGTAAGGTGCCAAAAGATGCGGAATTGGGCCAGGCATCGGCAGCTGTTGAAAAATTGCAAATTTCCCTGGTTTCCATGGAGTAAGAGCCGTTGCTACGCACGTGATTATGACATAAATGATCATTCAATTGTCGCTACAGCCAAAAGTATTGGTCGGAGAGCAACGGGGATTGCACCATTCGATTTCTCGTCACAAAATACGTCGGATTAGCCTCTTACTAGTTGCACTGGAACAGTTTTTCCACTTTTGCATTTTTGCCTGGTGTTTTTGTTAATTGAAATCGGCTACACTGTACTCTGTACAATCGCGACTGGTCATTACTATATTCAACTTTTGACTATAAGTTATGTGCCCTTCGGTAGCCAGAAGACGTCAAATCTTTGGGAAAAGCCATTTAACTCACCCAGCAATTGTGTTACTTCTAAGTGCAAGACAATCCTCAAAGTCTTTATTTACGTGTAGAAAAACCACACCTTTTGTACGTGAAAAACACAAGGTACTTGATACTGTCTGCTGTAAAAAGTACAACTGAACACTGACCCACTTCAGTAAGGTGCCAAAGATGCGGAATTGTAGAGCCAGGCATCGGCAGCTGTTGAAAAATTGCAAATTTCCCTGGTTTCCATGGAGTAAGAGCCGTTGCTACGCACGTGATTATGACATAAATGATCATTCAATTGTCGCTACAGCCAGGAGTATTGGTCGGAGAGCAACGGGGATTGCACCATTCGATTTCTCGTCACAAAATACGTCGGATTAGCCTCTTACTAGTTGCACTGGAACAGTTTTCCACTTTCGCATTTTTGCTGGTGTTTTTGTTAATTGAAATCGGCTACACTGTACTCTGTACAATCGCGACTGGTCATTACTATATTCAACTTTTGACTATATGTTATGTGCCCTTCGGTAGCCCAGAAGACGTCAAATCTTTGGGATAAGCCCATTTAACTCACCCAGCAATTGTGTTACTTTCTAAGTGCAAGACCAATCTCAAAGTCTTTATTTACGTGTAGAAAAACCACACCTTTTGTACGTGAAAAACACAAGGTACTTGATACAGTCTGCTGTAAAAAGTACAACTGAACACTGACCCACTTCAGTAAGGTGCCAAAAGATGCGGAATTGAGCCAGGCATCGGCAGCTGTTGAAAAATTGCAAATTTCCCTGGTTTCCATGGAGTAAGAGCCGTTGCCTGGGCACGTGATTATGACATCAATGATCATTCAATTGTCGTTACAGCCAAAAGTATTGGTCGGAGAGCAACGCGGATTGCACCATTCGATTTCTCGTCACAAAATACGTCGGATTAGCCTCTTACCAGCTGCACTGGAACAGTTTTTCCACCTTTGCATTTTTACCTGGTCTTTTTGTTAATTGAAATCGGCTACACTGTACTCTGTACAATCGCGGACTGGTCATTACTATATTCAACTTTTGACTATAAGTTATGTGCCCTTCGGTAGCCCAGAAGACGTCAAATCTTTGGGCTAAGCCCATTTAAACTCACCAGCAATTGCCTTACTTCTAAGTGCAAGACAATCTCAATGTCTTTATTTACGTGTAGAAAAACCACACCTTTTGTACGTGAAAAACACAAGGTACTTGATACAGTCTGCTGTAAAAAGTACAACTAAACACTGACCCACTTCAGTAAGGTGCCAAAAGATGCGGAATTGAGCCAGGCATCGGCAGCTGTTGAAAAATTGCAAATTTCCCTGGTTTCCATGGAGTAAGAGCCGTTGCTACGCACGTGATTATGACATAAATGATCATTCAATTGTCGCTACAGCCAGAAGTATGGGTCGTAGAGCAACGGGGATTGCACCATTCGATTTCTCGTCACAAAATACGTCGGATTAGCCTCTTACTAGTTGCACTGGAACAGTTTTCCACTTTTGGCATATTTGCCTGGTGTTTTTGTTAATTAAAACCGGCTACACTGTACTCTGTACAATCGCGACTGGTCATTACTATATTCAACTTTTGACTATATGTTATGTGCCCTTCGGTAGCCCAGAAGACGTCAAATCTTTGGGATAAGCCCATTTAACTCACCCAGCAATTTGTGTTACTTCTAAGTGCAAGACAATCTCAAAGTCTTTATTTACGTGTAGAAAAACCACACCTTTTGTACGTGAAAAACACAAGGTACTTGATACAGTCTGCTGTAAAAAGTACAACTGAACACTGACCCACTTCAGTAAGGTGCCAAAAGATGCGGAATTGAGCCAGGCATCGGCAGCTGTTGAAAAATTGCAAATTTCCCTGGTTTCACATGGAGTAAGAGCCGTTGCTACGCACGTGATTATGACATAAATGATCATTCAATTGTCGCTACAGCCAGGAGTATTGGTCGGAGAGCAACGGGGATTGCACCATTCGATTTCTCGTCACAAAATACGTCGGATTAGCCTCTTACTAGTTGCACTGGAACAGTTTTTCCACTTTTGCATTTTTGCCTGGTGTTTTTGTTAATTGAAATCGGCTACACTGTACTCTGTACAATCGCGACTGGTCATTACTATATTCAACTTTTGACTATATGTTATGTGCCCTTCGGTAGCCCAGAAGACGTCAAATCTTTGGGATAAGCCCATTTAACTCACCCAGCAATTGTGTTACTTCTAAGTTGCAAGACAAATCTCAAAGTCTTTATTTACGTGTAGAAAAACCACACCTTTTGTACGTGAAAAACACAAGGTACTTGATACAGTCTGCTGTAAAAAGTACAACTGAACACTGACCCACTTCAGTAAGGTGCCAAAAGATGCGGAATTGAGCCAGGCATCGGCAGCTGTTGAAAAAATTGCAAATTTCCCTGGTTTCCATGGAGTAAGAAGCCGTTGCTGGGGCACGTGATTATGACATCAATGATCATTCAATTGTCGTTACAGCCAAAAGTATTGGTCGGAGAGCAACGCGGATTGCACCATTCGATTTCTCGTCATAAATACGTCGGATTAGCCTCTTACCAATGCTGCACTGGAACAGTTTTTCCACCTTTGCATTTTTACTGGTCTTTTTGTTAATTGAAATCGGCTACACTGTACTCTGTACAATCGCGACTGGTCATTACTATATTCAACTTTTTGACTATAAGTTATGTGCCCTTCGGTAGCCCAGAAGACGTCAAATCTTTGGGCTAAGCCCCATTTAACTCACCCAGCAATTGCCTTACTTCTAAGTTGCAAGACAATCTCAATGTCTTTATTTACGTGTAGAAAAACCACACCTTTTGTACGTGAAAAACACAAGGTACTTGATACAGTCTGCTGTAAAAAGTACAACTGAACACTGACCCACTTCAGTAAGGTGCCAAAAGATGCGGAATTGAGCCAGGCATCGGCAGCTGTTGAAAATTGCAAATTTCCTGGTTTCCATGGAGTAAGAGCCGTTGCTACGCACGTGATTATGACATAAATGATCATTCAATTGGTCGCTACAGCCAGAAGTATTGGTCGGAGAGCAACGGGGATTGCACCATTCGATTTCTCGTCACAAAATACGTCGGATTAGCCTCTTACTAGTTGCACTGGAACAGTTTTTCCACTTTTGCATATTTGCCTGGTGTTTTTTGTTAATTAAAACCGGCTACACTGTACTCTGTACAATCGCGACTGGTCATTACTATATTCAACTATTGACTATAAGTTATGTGCCCTTCGGTAGCCAGAAGACCTGAAATCATTGGGCAAGCCCATTTAACTCACCCAGCAATTGTCTTATTTCTAAGTCAAAACAATCTCAATGTCTTTATCTACATGTAGAAAAACCACACCATTTGAACGTGAAAAACACGAGGTACTTGATACAGTCTGCTGTAAAAAGTACAACTGAACACTGACCCACTTCAGTAAGGTGCCAAAAGATGCGGAATTGAGCCAGGCATCGGCAGCTGTTGAAAAATTGCAAATTTCTTTGGTTTCCATGGAGTAAGAGACGTTGCTGGGCACGTGATTATGACATCAATGATCATTCAATTGTCACTACAGCCAAAAGTATTGGTCGGAGAGCAACCCGGTTTGCACCATTCGATTTTGTCGTCACAAAATACGTCGGATTAGCCTCTTGTCAGCAGCACTGGAACAATTTTTCCAATTTTGCAATTTTGCCTGGTCTTTTTGTTTATTGAAATCGGCTACACTGTAATATGTACCATCGCGACTGGTCATTACTATATTCAACTTTTGGACCATATGTTATGTGCCCTTCGGTAACCAGAAGACGACAAATCTTTGGGCTAAGCCCATTTAACTCACCCAGCAATTGCCTTACTTCTAAGTCCAAAACAATCTCAATGTCTTTATCTACATGTAGAAAAACCACACCATTTGAACGTGAAAAACACGAGGTACTTGATACAGTCTGCTGTAAAAAGTACACCTGACAACAGACCCACATGAATAAGGTGCCAAAAGATGCGGAATTTAGCCAGGCATCGGCAGCTGTTGAAAAATTGCAAATATCCATGGTTTCCATGGAGTAAGAGCCGTTGCTACGCACGTGATTATGACATCAATGATCATTCAATTGTCACTACAGCCACAACTATTGGTCGGAGAGCAACGCGGTTTGCACCATTCGATTTCTCGTCACAAAATACGTGGGATTAGCCTCTTACCAGCACACTGGAACAAGTTTTTCCACTTTTGCATTTTTACGTGTCTTTTTGTTAATTGAAATCGGCTACACTGTACTCTGTACAATTGCGACTGGTCATTACTATATTCAACTTTTGACTATAAGTTATGTGCCCTTCGGTAGCCCAGAAGACCTGAAATCTTTGGGCCAAGCCCATTTAACTCACCCAGCAAATGTGTTACTTCTAAGTGCAAGACAATCTCAATGTCTTTATTTACGTGTAGAAAAACCACACCTTTTGTACATAAAAATCACAAGGTACTTGATACAGTCTGCTGTAAAAAGTACACCTGACAACAGACCCACATGAATAAGGTGCCAAAAGATGCGGAATTTAGCCAGGCATCGGCAGCTGTTGAAAAATTGCAAATTTTCCTGGTTTCCATCGAGTAAGAGCCGTTGCTGGGCACGTGAATATGACATCAATGATCATTCAATTGTGACTACAGCCAAAAGTATTGGTCGGAGAGCAACGCGGTTTGCACCATTCGATTTCTCGTCACAAAATACGTCGGATTAGCCTCTTACCAGCAGCACTGGAACAGTTTTTCCACTTTTGCATTTTTACCTGGTCTTTTTGTTAATTGAAATCGGCTACACTGTACTCTGTACAATCGCGACTGGTCATTACTATATTCAACTTTTGACTATAAGTTATGTGCCCTTCGGTAGCCCAGAAGACGTCAAATCTTTGGGCTAAGCCCATTTAACTCACCCAGCAATTGTCTTACTTCTAAGTGCAAGACAATCTCAATGTCTTTATCTACGTGTAGAAAAACCACACCATTTGTACGTGAAAAACACAAGGTACTTGATACAGTCTGCTGTAAAAAGTACAACTAAACCACTGATCCACTTCAGTAAGGTGCCAAAAGATGCGGAATTGAGCCAGGCATCGGCAGCTGTTGAAAAATTGCAAATTTCCCTGGTTTTCATGGAGTAAGAGACGTTGCTGGGCACGTGATTATGACATCAATGATCATTCAATTGTCACTACAGCCAAAACTATTGGTTGGAGAGCAACGCGGTTTGCACCATTCGATTTCTCGTCACAAAATACGTCCGATTAGCCTCTTACCAGCAGCACTGGAAACAGTTTTTCCACTTTTGCATTTTTACCTGGTCTTTTTGTTAATTGAAATCGGCTACACTGTACTCTGTACAATCGCGACTGGTCATTACTATATTCAACTTTTGACTATAAGTTATGTGCCCTTCGGTAGCCCAGAAGACCTGAAATCTTTGGGCTAAGCGCATTTAACTCACCCAGCAATTGTGTTACTTCTAAGTGCAAGACAATCTCAATGTCTTTATCTACGTGTAGAAATACCACACCATTTGTACGTGAAAAACACAAGGCACTTGATACAGTCTGCTGTAAAAAGTACAACTAAACACTGACCCAACTCAGTATAGTGCCAAAAGATGCGGAATTGGGCCAGGCATCGGCAAGCTGTTGAAGAATTGCAAATTTCCCTGGTTTCCATGGAGTAAGAGCCGTTGCTGGGCACGTGATTATGACATCAATGATCATTCAATTGTCGCTACAGCCAAAAGTATTGGACGGAGAGAAACGCGGTTTGCACCATTCGATTTCTCGTCACAAAATACGTCGGATTAGCCTCTTACCAGCAGCACTGGAACAGTTTTTTCCACTTTTGCATTTTTGCCTGGTCTTTTTGTTAATTGAAATCGGCTACACTGTACTCTGTACAATCGCGACTGGTCATTACTATATTCAACTTTTAACTATAAGTTATGTGCCCTTCGGTAGCCCAGAAGACGACAAATCTTTCGGCCAAGCCCATTTAACTCACCCAGCAATTGCCTTACTTCTAAGTGCAAGACAAATCTCAATGGTCTTTATCTACGTGTAGAAAAACCACACCATTTGTACGTGAAAAACACAAGGTACTTGATACAGTCTGCTGTATAAAAAGTACAACTAAACACTGATCCACTTCAGTAAGGTGCCAAAGATGCGGAATTGAGCCAGGCATCGGCAGCTGTTGAAAAATTGCAAAATTTCCCTGGTTCCATGGGAGTAAGAGACGTTGCTTGGGGACGTGATTATGACATCAATGATCATTCAATTGTCACTACAGCCACAACTATTGGTCGGAGAGCAACGCGGTTTGCACCATTCGATTTCTCGTCACAAAATACGTGGGATTAGCCTCTTACCAGCAGCACTGGATCATTTTTTCCACTTTTGCATTTTTACCTGGTCTTTTTGTTAATTGAAATCGGCTACACTGTACTCTGTACAATCGCGACTGATCATTACTATATTCAACTTTTGACTATAAGTTATGTGCCCTTCGGTAGCCCAGAAGACCTGAAATCTTTGGGCTAAGCCCATTTAACTCACCCAGCAATTGTCTTACTTCTAAGTGCAAGACAATCTCAATGTCTTTATCTACGTGTAGAAAAACCACACCTTTTGTACATAAAAATCACAAGGTACTTGATACAGTCTGCTGTAAAAAGTACAACTGACAACTGACCCACATGAATAAAGTGCCAAAAGATGCGGAATTGGGCCAGGCATCGGCAGCTGTTAAAAAATTGCAAATATCCATGGTTTCCATGGAGTAAGAGCCGTTGCTACGCACGTGATTATGACATAAATGATCATTCAAATGTCGCTACAGCCAAAAGTATTGGTCGGAGAGCAACGCGGAATGCACCATTCGATTTCTCGTCACAAAATACGTGGGATTAGCCTCTTACTAGTAGCACTGGAACAGTTTTTCCTCTTTTGCATTTTTGCCTGGTCTTTTTGTTAATTAAAACCGGCTACACTGTACTCTGTACAATCGCGACTGGTCATTACTATATTCAACTTTTGACTATAAGTTATGTGCCCTTCGGTAGCCCAGAAGACCTGAAATCTTTGGGCCAAGCCCATTTAACTCACCCAGCAATTGTGTTACTTCTAAGTGCAAGACAATCTCAATGTCTTTATTTACGTGTAGAAAAACCACACCTTTTGTACATAAAAATCACAAGGTACTTGATACAGTCTGCTGTAAAAAGTACACCTGACAACAGACCCACATGAATAAGGTGCCAAAAGATGCGGAATTTAGCCAGGCATCGGCAGCTGTTGAAAAATTGCAAATTTTCCTGGTTTCCATGGAGTAAGAGCCGTTGCTGGGCACGTGAATATGACATCAATGATCATTCAATTGTCACTACAGCCAAAAGTATTGGTCGGAGAGCAACGCGGTTTGCACCATTCGATTTCTCGTCACAAAATACGTCGGATTAGCCTCTTACCAGCAGCACTGGAACAGTTTTTTCCACTTTTGCATTTTTACCTGGTCTTTTTGTTAATTGAAATCGGCTACACTGTACTCTGTACAATCGCGACTGGTCATTACTATATTCAACTTTTGACTATAAGTTATGTGCCCTTCGGTAGCCCAGAAGACGTCAAATCTTTGGGCTAAGCCCATTTAACTCACCCAGCAATTGTGTTACTTCTAAGTGCAAGACAATCTCAATGTCTTTATCTACGTGTAGAAAAACCAGACCATTTGTACATAAAAAACACAAGGTACTTGATACAGTCTGCTGTAAATAGTACAACTGAACACTGACCCACTTCAGTAAGGTGCCAAAAGATGCGGAATTGAGACAGGCATCGGCAGCTGTTGAAAAATTGCAAATTTCCCTGGTTTCCATGGAGTAAGAGACGTTGCTGGGCACGTGATTATGACATAAATGATCATTGAATTGTCACTACAGCTAAAACTATTGGTCGGAGAGCAACGCGGTTTGCACCATTCGATTTCTCGTCACAAAATACGTCGGATTAGCCTCTTACCAGCAGCACTGGAACAGTTTTTCCACTTTTGCATTTTTACCTGGTCTTTTTGTTAATTGAAATCGGCTACACTGTACTCTGTACAATCGCGACTGGTCATTACTATATTCAACTTTTGACTATAAGTTATGTGCCCTTCGGTAGCCCAGAAGACGTCAAGTCTTTGGGCTAAGCCCATTTAACTCACCCAGCAATTGTCTTACTTCTAAGTCCAAGACAATCTCAATGTCTTTATCTACGTGTAGAAAAACCAGACCATTTGTACAAAAAAAACACAAGGTACTTGATACAGTCTGCTGTAAAAAGTACAACTAAACACTGACCCACATTTATAAGGTGCCAAAAGATGCGGAATTGTGCCAGGCATCGGCAGCTGTTGAAAAATTGCAAATTTCCCTGGTTTCCATGGAGTAAGAGACGTTGCTGGGCACGTGATTATGACATCAATGATCATTTAATTGTCACTACAGCCAAAAGTATTGGTCGGAGAGCAACGCGGTTTGCACCATTCGATTTCTCGTCACAAAATACGTCGGATTAGCCTCTTACCAGCAGCACTGGAACAGTTTTTCCACTTTTGCATTTTTTCCTGGTCTTTTTGTTAATTGAAACCGGCTACACTGTACTCTGTACAATCGCGACTGGTCATTACTATATTCAACTTTTGACTATAAGTTATGTGCCCTTCGGTAGCCCAGAAGACCTGAAATCTTTGGGCTAAGCCCATTTAACTCACCCAGCAATTGTGTTACTTCTAAGTGCAAGACAATCTCAATGTCTTTATTTACGTGTAGAAAAACCACACCTTTTGTACATAAAAATCACAAGGTACTTGATACAGTCTGCTGTAAAAAGTACAACTGACAACAGACCCACATGAATAAGGTGCCAAAAGATGCGGAATTTAGCCAGGCATCGGCAGCTGTTGAAAAATTGCAAATTTTCCTGGTTTCCATGGAGTAAGAGCTGTTGCTACGCACGTGATTATGACATCAATGATCATTCAATTGTCGCTACAGCCAAAAATATTGGTCGGAGAGCAACGCGGTTTGCACCTTTCGATTTCTCGCCACAAAATACGTCGGATTAGCCTCTTACCAGCAGCACTGGAACAGTTTTTCCACTTTTGCATTTTTGCCTGGTGTTTTTGTTAATTGAAATCGGCTACACTGTACTCTGTACAATCGCGACTGGTCATTACTATATTCAACTTTTGACTATAAGTTATGTGCCCTTCGGTAGCCCAGAAGACGTCAAATCTTTGGGCTAAACCCATTTAACTCACCCAGCAATTGTCTTACTTCTAAGTCCAAGACAATCTCATTGTCTTTATCTACGTGTAGAAAAACCAGACCATTTGTACATAAAAAAACAAGGTACTTGATACAGTCTGCTGTAAAAAGTACAACTGATCACTTACCCACATCTATAAGGTTCTAAAAGATGCGGAATTGAGCCAGGCATCGGCAGTTGTTAAAAAATTGCAAATTTTCCTGGTTTCCATGGAGTAAGAGCCGTTGCTGGGCACGTGATTATGACATAAATGATCATTCAATTGTCGCTACAGCCAAAAGTATTGGTCTGAGAGCAACGCGGATTGCACCATTCGATTTCTCGTCACAAAATACGTCGGATTAGCCTCTTACTAGTTGCACTGGAACAGTTTTTCCACTTTTGCATTTTTGCCTGGTGTTTTTGTTAATTGAAATCGGCTACACTGTACTCTGTACAATCGCAACTGGTCATTACTATATTCATCTTTTGACTATAAGTTATGTGCCCTTCGGTAGCCCAGAAGACGTCAAATCTTTGGGATAAGCCCATTTAACTCACCCAGCAATTGTGTTACTTCTAAGTGCAAGACAATCTCAATGTCTTTATTTACGTGTAGAAAAACCACACCTTTTGTACATAAAAATCACAAGGTACTTGATACAGTCTGCTGTAAAAAGTACAACTGACAACAGACCCACATGAATAAGGTGCCAAAAGATGCAGAATTCAGCCAGGCATCGGCAGCTGTTGAAAAAATGCAAATTTTCCTGGTTTCCATGGAGTAAGAGCCGTTGCTGGTCACGTGATTATGACATCAATGATCATTCAATTGTCGCTACAGCCAAAAGTATTGGTCGGAGAGCAACGCGGTTTGCACCATTCGATTTGTCGTCACAAAATACGTCGGATTAGCCTCTTACCAGCAGCACTGGAACAATTTTTCGAATTTTGCATTTTTGCCTGGTCTTTTTGTTAATTGAAATCGTCTACACTGTACTATGTACCATCGCGACTGGTCATTACTATATTCAACTTTTGACTATATGTTATGTGCCCTTCGGTAGCCCAGAAGACGTCAAATCTTTGGGCTAAGCCCATTTAACTCACCCAGCAATTGCCTTACTTCTAAGTCCAAGACAATCTCAATGTCTTTATCTACGTGTAGAAAAACCACACCTTTTGTACATGAAAAACACAAGGTACTTGATACAGTATGCTGTAAAAAGTACAACTGACCACAGACCCACATGAATAAGGTGCCAAAAGACGCGGAATTGAGGCAGGCATCGGCAGCTGTTGAAAAATTGCAAATTTCCCTGGTTTCCATGGAGTAAGAGCCGTTGCTGTGCACGTGATTATGACATCAATGATCATTCAATTGTCACTACAGCCAAAAGTATTGGTCGGAGAGCAACGCGGTTTGCACCATTCGATTTCTCGTCACAAAATACGTCGGATTAGCCTCTTACCAGCAGCACTGGAACAGTTTTTCCACTTTTGCATTTTTACCTGGTCTTTTTGTTAATTGAAATCGGCTACACTGTAGTCTGTACAATCGCGACTGGTCATTACTATATTCAACTTTTGACTATAAGTTATGTGCCCTTCGGTAGCCCAGAAGACCTGAAATCTTTGGGCTAAGCGCATTTAACTCACCCAGCAATTGTGTTACTTCTAAGTGCAAGACAATCTCAATGTCTTTATTTACGTGTAGAAAAACCACACCTTTTGTACATAAAAATCACAAGGTACTTGATACAGTCTGCTGTAAAAAGTACAACTGACAACAGACCCACATGAATAAGGTGGCAAAAGATGCGGAATTTAGCCAGGCATCGGCAGCTGTTGAAAAATTGCAAATTTTCCTGGTTTCCATGGAGTAAGAGCCGTTGATACGCACGTGATTATGATATCAATGATCATTCAATTGTCAATACAGCCAAAAGTATTGGTCGGAGAGCAACGCAGTTTGCACCATTCGATTTCTCGTCACAAAATACGTCGGATTAGACTCTTACCAGCAGCACTGGAACAATTTTTCGAATTTTGCAATTTTGCCTGGTCTTTTTGTTAATTGAAATCGGCTACACTGTACTATGTACCATCGCGACTGGTCATTACTATATTCAACTTTTGACTATATGTTATGTGCCCTTCGGTAGCCCAGAAGACGTCAAATCTTTGGGCTAAGCCCATTTAACTCACCCAGCAATTGCCTTACTTCTAAGTCCAAGACAATCTCAATATCTTTATCTACGTGTAGAAAAACCACACCATTTGTACATGAAAAAAACAAGGTACTTGATACAGTCTGCTGTAAAAAGTACAACTGAACACTGACCCACTTCAGTAAGGTGCCAAAAGATGCGGAATTGAGGCAGGCATCGGCAGCTGTTGAAAAATTGCAAATTTCCCTGGTTTCCATGGAGTAAGAGCCGTTGCTGGGCACGTGATTATGACATAAATGATCATTCAATTGTCGCCACAGCCAAAAGTATTGGTCGGAGAGCAACGCGGTTTGCACCATTCGATTTCTCGTCACAAAATACGTCGGATTAGCCTCTTACTAGTAGCACTGGAACAGTTTTTCCACTTTTGCATTTTTGCCTGGTCTTTTTGTTAATTGAAATCGGCTACACTGTACTCTGTACAATCGCGACTGGTCATTACTATTTTCAACTTTTGACTATAAGTTATGTGCCCTTCGGTAGCCCAGAAGACGTGAAATCTTTGGGCTAAGCCCATATAACTCACCCAGCAATTGCCTTACTTCTAAGTGCAAGACAATCTCAATGTCTTTATCTACGTGTAGAAAAACCACACCTTTTGTACATAAAAAACACAAGGTACTTGATACAGTCTGCTGTAAAAAGTACAAGTGATCACTGACCCACTTCAGTAAGGTGCCAAAAGATGCAGAATTGAGCCAGGCATCGGCAGCTGTTGAAAAATTGCAAATTTCCCTGGTTTCCATGGAGTAAGAGCCGTTGCTGGGCACGTGCTTATGACATCAATGATCATTCAATTGTCACTACAGGTAAAAGTATTCGTCGGAGATCAACGCGGATTGCACCATTCGATTTCTCGTCACAAAATACGTCGGATTAGCCTCTTACTAGTAGCACTGGAACAGTTTTTCCACTTTTGCATTTTTGCCTGGTCTTTTTGTTAATTGAAACCGGCTAGACTGTTCTCTGTACAATCGCGACTGGTCATTACTATATTCAACTTTTGACTATAAGTTATGTGCCCTTCGGTAGCCCAGAAGACCTGAAATCTTTGGGCTAAGCGCATTTAACTCACCCAGCAATTGTGTTACTTCTAAGTGCAAGACAATCTCAATGCCTTTATTTACGTGTAGAAAAACCACACCTTTTGTACATGAAAATCACAAGGTACTTGATACAGTCTGCTGTAAAAAGTACAACTGACAACAGATTCACATGAATAAGGTGCCAAAAGATGCGGAATTCAGCCAGGCATAGGCAGCTGTTGAAAAATTGCAAATTTTCCTGGTTTCCATGGAGTAAGAGCCGTTGCTGGGCACGTGATTATGACATCAATGATCATTCAATAGTCACTACAGCCAAAAGTATTGGTCGGAGAGCAACGCGGTTTGCACCATTCGATTTGTCGTCACAAAATACGTCGGATTAGCCTCTTACCAGCAGCACTGGAACAATTTTTCGAATTTTGCATTTTTGCCTGGTCTTTTTGTTAATTGAAATCGGCTACACTGTACTATGTACCATCGCGACTGGTCATTACTATATTCAACTTTTGACTATATGTTATGTGCCCTTCGGTAGCCCAGAAGACGTCAAATCTTTGGGCTAAGCCCATTTAACTCACCCAGCAATTGCCTTACTTCTAAGTCTAAGACAATCTCAATGTCTTTATCTACGTGTAGAAAAACCACACCTTTTGTACATGAAAAACACAAGGTACTTGATACAGTCTGCTGTAAAAAGTACAACTGACCACAGACCCACATGAATAAGGTGCCAAAAGACGCGGAATTGATCCAGGCATCGGCAGCTGTTGAAAAATTGCAAATTTCCCTGGTTTCCATGGAGTAAGAGCCGTTGCTGTGCACGTGATTATGACATCAATGATCATTCAATTGTCACTACAGCCAAAAGTATTCGTCGGAGAGCAACGCGGATTGCACCATTCGATTTCTCGTCACAAAATACGTCGGATTAGCCTTTTACTAGTAGCACTGGAACAGTTTTTCCACTTTTGCATTTTTGCCTGGTCTTTTTGTTAATTGAAACCGGCTACACTGTACTCTGTACAATCGCGACTGGTCATTACTATATTCAACTTTTGACTATAAGTTATGTGCCCTTCGGTAGCCCAGAAGACCTGAAATCTTTGGGCCAAGCCCATTTAACTCACCCAGCAATTGCCTTACTTCTAAGTCCAAGACAATCTCAATGTCTTCATTTACGTGCAGAAAAACCACACCTTTTGTACATAAAAATCAAAAGGTACTTGATACAGTCTGCTGTAAAAAGTACAACTGACAACAGACCCACATGAATAAGGTGGCAAAAGATGCGGAATTTAGCCAGGCATCGGCAGCTGTTGAAAAATTGCAAATTTTCCTGGTTTCCATGGAGTAAGAGCCGTTGCTACGCACGTGATTATGACATCAATGATCATTCAATTGTCACTACAGCCAAAATTATTGGTCGGAGAGCAACGCGGTTTGCACCATTCGATTTCTCGTCACAAAATACGTCGGATTAGCCTCTTACCAGCAGCACTGGAACAGTTTTTCCACTTTTGCATTTTTACCTGGTCTTTTTGTTAATTGAAATCGGCTACACTGTACTCTGTACAATCGCGACTGGTCATTACTATATTCAACTTTTGACTATAAGTTATGTGCCCTTCGGTAGCCCAGAAGACCTGAAATCTTTGGGCTAAGCGCATTTAACTCACCCAGCAATTGTGTTACTTCTAAGTGCTAGACAATCTCAATGTCTTTATTTACGTGTAGAAAAACCACACCTTTTGTACATAAAAATCACAAGGTACTTGATACAGTCTGCTGTAAAAAGTACAACTGACAACAGACCCACATGAATAAGGTGGCAAAAGATGCGGAATTTAGCCAGGCATCGGCAGCTGTTGAAAAATTGCAAATTTTCCTGGTTTCCATGGAGTAAGAGCCGTTGATACGCACGTGATTATGACATCAATGATCATTCAATTGTCACTACAGCCAAAAGTATTGGTCGGAGAGCAACGCGGTTTGCACCATTCGATTTCTTGTCACAAAATACGTCGGATTAGACTCTTACCAGCAGCACTGGAACAATTTTTCGAATTTTGCAATTTTGCCTGGTCTTTTTGTTAATTGAAATCGGCTACACTGTACTATGTACCATCGCGACTGGTCATTACTATATTCAACTTTTGACTATATGTTATGTGCCCTTCGGTAGCCCAGAAGACGTCAAATCTTTGGGCTAAGCCCATTTAACTCACCCAGCAATTGCCTTACTTCTAAGTCGAAGACAATCTCAATGTCTTTATCTACGTGTAGAAAAACCACACCATTTGTACATGAAAAACACAAGGTACTTGATACAGTCTGCTGTAAAAAGTACAACTGAACACTGACCCACTTCAGTAAGGTGCCAAAAGATGCGGAATTGAGGCAGGCATCGGCAGCTGTTGAAAAATTGCAAATATCCCTGGTTTCCATGGAGTAAGAGCCGTTGCTGTGCACGTGATTATGACATCAATGATCATTCAATTGTCGCCACAGCCAAAAGTATTGGTCGGAGAGCAACGCGGTTTGCACCATTCGATTTCTCGTCACAAAATACGTCGGATTAGCCTCTTACTAGTAGCACTGGAACAGTTTTTCCACTTTTGCATTTTTGCCTGGTCTTTTTGTTAATTGAAATCGGCTACACTGTACTCTGTACAATCGCGACTGGTCATTACTATATTCAACTTTTGACTATAAGTTATGTGCCCTTCGGTAGCCCAGAAGACGTCAAATCTTTGGGCTAAGCCCATATAACTCACCCAGCAATTGCCTTACTTCTAAGTGCAAGACAATCTCAATGTCTTTATCTACGTGTAGAAAAACCACACCTTTTGTACATAAAAAACACAAGGTACTTGATACAGTCTGCTGTAAAAAGTACAACTGATCACTGACCCACTTCAGTAAGGTGCCAAAAGATGCAGAATTGAGCCAGGCATCGGCAGCTGTTGAAAAATTGCAAATTTCCCTGGTTTCCATGGAGTAAGAGCCGTTGCTGTGCACGTGCTTATGACATCAATGATCATTCAATTGTCACTACAGGTAAAAGTATTCGTCGGAGAGCAACGCGGATTGCACCATTCGATTTCTCGTCACAAAATACGTCGGATTAGCCTCTTACTAGTAGCACTGGAACAGTTTTTCCACTTTTGCATTTTTGCCTGGTCTTTTTGTTAATTGAAACCGGCTAGACTGTTCTCTGTACAATCGCGACTGGTCATTACTACATTCAACTTTTGACTATAAGTTATGTGCCCTTCGGTAGCCCAGAAGACCTGAAATCTTTGGGCTAAGCGCATTTAACTCACCCAGCAATTGTGTTACTTCTAAGTGCAAGACAATCTCAATGTCTTTATTTACGTGTAGAAAAACCACACCTTTTGTACATGAAAATCACAAGGTACTTGATACAGTCTGCTGTAAAAAGTACAACTGACAACAGACTCACATGAATAAGGTGCCAAAAGATGCGGAATTCAGCCAGGCATAGGCAGCTGTTGAAAAATTGCAAATTTTCCTGGTTTCCATGGAGTAAGAGCCGTTGCTGGGCACGTGATTATGACATCAATGATCATTCAATAGTCACTACAGCCAAAAGTATTGGTCGGAGAGCAACGCGGTTTGCACCATTCGATTTGTCGTCACAAAATACGTCGGATTAGCCTCTTACCAGCAGCACTGGAACAATTTTTCGAATTTTGAATTTTTGCCTGGTCTTTTTGTTAATTGAAATCGGCTACACTGTACTATGTACCATCGCGACTGGTCATTACTATATTCAACTTTTGACTATATGTTATGTGCCCTTCGGTAGCCCAGAAGACGTCAAATCTTTGGGCTAAACCCATTTAACTCACCCAGCAATTGCCTTACTTCTAAGTCGAAGACAATCTCAATGTCTTTATCTACGTGTAGAAAAACCACACCTTTTGTACATGAAAAACACAAGGTACTTGATACAGTGTGCTGTAAAAAGTACAACTGACCACAGACCCACATGAATAAGGTGCCAAAAGACGCGGAATTGATCCAGGCATCGGCAGCTGTTGAAAAATTGCAAATTTCCCTGGTTTCCATGGAGTAAGAGCCGTTGCTGTGCACGTGATTATGACATCAATGATCATTCAATTGTCACTACAGCCAAAAGTATTCGTCGGAGAGCAACGCGGATTGCACCATTCGATTTCTCGTCACAAAATACGTCGGGTTAGCCTTTTACTAGTAGCACTGGAACAGTTTTTCCACTTTTGCATTTTTGCCTGGTCTTTTTGTTAATTGAATCCGGCTACACTGTACTCTGTACAATCGCGACTGGTCATTACTATATTCAACTTTTGACTATAAGTTATGTGCCCTTCGGTAGCCCAGAAGACGTCAAATCTTTGGGCCAAGCCCATTTAACTCACCCAGCAATTGTCTTATTTCTAAGTCCAAGACAATCTCAATGTCTTCATTTACGTGCAGAAAAACCACACCTTTTGTACATAAAAATCAAAAGGTACTTGATACAGTCTGCTGTAAAAAGTACAACTGACAACAGACCCACATGAATAAGGTGGCAAAAGATGCGGAATTTAGCCAGGCATCGGCAGCTTTTGAAAAATTGCAAATTTTCCTGGTTTCCATGGAGTAAGAGCCGTTGCTACGCACGTGATTATGACATCAATGATCATTCAATTGTCACTACAGCCAAAATTATTGGTCGGAGAGCAACGCGGTTTGCACCATTCGATTTCTCGTCACAAAATACGTCGGATTAGCCTCTTACCAGCAGCACTGGAATAGTTTTTCCACTTTTGCATTTTTACCTGGTCTTTTTGTTAATTGAAATCGGCTACACTGTACTCTGTACAATCGCGACTGGTCATTACTATATTCAACTTTTGACTATAAGTTATGTGCCCTTCGGTAGCCCAGAAGACCTGAAATCTTTGGGCTAAGCGCATTTAACTCACCCAGCAATTGTGTTACTTCTAAGTGCAAGACAATCTCAATGTCTTTATTTACGTGTAGAAAAACCACACCTTTTGTACATAAAAATCACAAGGTACTTGATACAGTCTGCTGTAAAAAGTACAACTGACAACAGACCCACATGAATAAGGTGGCAAAAGATGCGGAATTTAGCCAGGCATCGGCAGCTGTTGAAAAATTGCAAATTTTCCTGGTTTCCATGGAGTAAGAGCCGTTGATACGCACGTGATTATGATATCAATGATCATTCAATTGTCACTACAGCCAAAAGTATTGGTCGGAGAGCAACGCGGTTTGCACCATTCGATTTCTTGTCACAAAATACGTCGGATTAGACTCTTACCAGCAGAACTGGAACAATTTTTCGAATTTTGCAATTTTGCCTGGTCTTTTTGTTAATTGAAATCGGCTACACTGTACTATGTACCATCGCGACTGGTCATTACTATATTCAACTTTTGACTATATGTTATGTGCCCTTCGGTAGCCCAGAAGACGTCAAATCTTTGGGCTAAGCCCATTTAACTCACCCAGCAATTGCCTTACTTCTAAGTCGAAGACAATCTCAATGTCTTTATCTACGTGTAGAAAAACCACACCATTTGTACATGAAAAACACAAGGTACTTGATACAGTCTGCTGTAAAAAGTACAACTGAACACTGACCCACTTCAGTAAGGTGCCAAAAGATGCGGAATTGAGGCAGGCATCGGCAGCTGTTGAAAAATTGCAAATATCCCTGGTTTCCATGGAGTAAGAGCCGTTGCTGTGCACGTGATTATGACATCAATGATCATTCAATTGTCGCCACAGCCAAAAGTATTGGTCGGAGAGCAACGCGGTTTGCACCATTCGATTTCTCGTCACAAAATACGTCGGATTAGCCTCTTACTAGTAGCACTGGAACAGTTTTTCCACTTTTGCATTTTTGCCTGGTCTTTTTGTTAATTGAAATCGGCTACACTGTACTCTGTACAATCGCGACTGGTCATTACTATATTCAACTTTTGACTATAAGTTATGTGCCCTTCGGTAGCCCAGAAGACGTCAAATCTTTGGGCTAAGCCCATATAACTCACCCAGCAATTGCCTTACTTCTAAGTGCAAGACAATCTCAATGTCTTTATCTACGTGTAGAAAAACCACACCTTTTGTACATAAAAAACACAAGGTACTTGATACAGTCTGCTGTAAAAAGTACAACTGATCACTGACCCACTTCAGTAAGGTGCCAAAAGATGCAGAATTGAGCCAGGCATCGGCAGCTGTTGAAAAATTGCAAATTTCCCTGGTTTCCATGGAGTAAGAGCCGTTGCTGTGCACGTGCTTATGACATCAATGATCATTCAATTGTCACTACAGGTAAAAGTATTCGTCGGAGAGCAACGCAGATTGCACCATTCGATTTCTCGTCACAAAATACGTCGGATTAGCCTCTTACTAGTAGCACTGGAACAGTTTTTCCACTTTTGCATTTTTGCCTGGTCTTTTTGTTAATTGAAACCGGCTAGACTGTTCTCTGTACAATCGCGACTGGTCATTACTATATTCAACTTTTGACTATAAGTTATGTGCCCTTCGGTAGCCCAGAAGACCTGAAATCTTTGGGCTAAGCGCATTTAACTCACCCAGCAATTGTGTTACTTCTAAGTGCAAGACAATCTCAATGTCTTTATTTACGTGTAGAAAAACCACACCTTTTGTACATGAAAATCACAAGGTACTTGATACAGTCTGCTGTAAAAAGTACAACTGACAACAGACTCACATGAATAAGGTGCCAAAAGATGCGGAATTCAGCCAGGCATCGGCAGCTGTTGAAAAATTGCAAATTTTCCTGGTTTCCATGGAGTAAGAGCCGTTGCTGGGCACGTGATTATGACATCAATGATCATTCAATAGTCACTACAGCCAAAAGTATTGGTCGGAGAGCAACGCGGTTTGCACCATTCGATTTGTCGTCACAAAATACGTCGGATTAGCCTCTTACCAGCAGCACTGGAACAATTTTTCGAATTTTGAATTTTTGCCTGGTCTTTTTGTTAATTGAAATCGGCTACACTGTACTATGTACCATCGCGACTGGTCATTACTATATTCAACTTTTGACTATATGTTATGTGCCCTTCGGTAGCCCAGAAGACGTCAAATCTTTGGGCTAAACCCATTTAACTCACCCAGCAATTGCCTTACTTCTAAGTCGAAGACAATCTCAATGTCTTTATCTACGTGTAGAAAAACCACACCTTTTGTACATGAAAAACACAAGGTACTTGATACAGTGTGCTATAAAAAGTACAACTGACCACAGACACACATGAATAAGGTGCCAAAAGACGCGGAATTGATCCAGGCATCGGCAGCTGTTGAAAAATTGCAAATTTCCCTGGTTTCCATGGAGTAAGAGCCGTTGCTGTGCACGTGATTATGATATCAATGATCATTCAATTGTCACTACAGCCAAAAGTATTCGTCGGAGAGCAACGCGGATTGCACCATTCGATTTCTCGTCACAAAATACGTCGGATTAGCCTTTTACTAGTAGCACTGGAACAGTTTTTCCACTTTTGCATTTTTGCCTGGTCTTTTTGTTAATTGAAACCGGCTACACTGTACTCTGTACAATCGCGACTGGTCATTACTATATTCAACTTTTGACTATAAGTTATGTGCCCTTCGGTAGCCCAGAAGACCTGAAATCTTTGGGCCAAGCCCATTTAACTCACCCAGCAATTGTCTTATTTCTAAGTCCAAGACAATCTCAATGTCTTCATTTACGTGCAGAAAAACCACACCTTTTGTACATAAAAATCAAAAGGTACTTGATACAGTCTGCTGTAAAAAGTACAACTGACAACAGACCCACATGAATATTGTAACAAAAGATGCGGAATTTAGCCAGGCATCGGCAGCTGTTGAAAAATTGCAAATTTTCCTGGTTTCCATGGAGTAAGAGCCGTTGCTGGGCACGTGATTATGACATCAATGATCATTCAATTGTCACGACAGCCAAAAGTATTGGTCGGAGAGCAACGCGGATTGCACCATTCGATTTCTCGTCACAAAATACGTCGGATTAGCCTCTTACTAGTAGCACTGGAACAGTTTTTCCACTTTTGCATTTTTGCCTGGTCTTTTTGTTAATTGAAACCGGCTACACTGTTCTCTGTACAATCGCGACTGGTCATTACTATATTCAACTTTTGACTATAAGTTATGTGCCCTTCGGTAGCCCAGAAGACCTGAAATCTTTGGGCTAAGCGCATTTAACTCACCCAGCAATTGTGTTACTTCTAAGTGCAAGACAATCTCATTGTCTTCATTTACGTGTAGAAAAACCACACCTTTTGTACATAAAAATCACAAGGTACTTGATACAGTCTGCTGTAAAAAGTACAACTAACAACAGACCCACATGAATAAGGTGGCAAAAGATGCGGAATTTAGCCAGGCATCGGCAGCTGTTGAAAAATTGCAAGTTTTCCTGGTTTCCATGGAGTAAGAGATGTTGCTGGGCACGTGATTATGAAATCAATGATCATTCAATTGTCACTACAGCCAAAAGTATTCGTCGGAGAGCAACGCGGATTGCACCATTCGATTTCTCGTCACAAAATACGTCGGATTAGCCTCTTACCAGCAGCACTGGAACAGTTTTTTGAATTTTGCATTTTTGCCTGGTCTTTTTGTTAATTGAAATCGGCTACACTGTACTATGTACCATCGCGACTGGTCATTACTATATTCAACTTTTGACTATATGTTATGTGCCCTTCGGTAGCCCAGAAGACGTCAAATCTTTGGGCTAAGCCCATTTAACTCACCCAGCAATTGCCTTACTTCTAAGTCCAAGACAATCTCAATGTCTTTATCTACGTGTAGAAAAACCACACCATTTGTACGTGAAAAACACAAGGTACTTGATACAGTCTGCTGTAAAAAGTACAACTGAACACTGACCCACTTCAGTAAGGTGCCTAAAGATGCGGAATTGAGCCAGGCATCGGCAGCTGTTGAAAAATTGCAAATTTCCCTGGTTTCCATGGAGTAAGAGCCGTTGCTGGGCACGTGATTATGACATCAATGATCATTCAATTGTCGCCACAGCCAAAAGTATTGGTCGGAGAGCAACGCGGTTTGCACCATTCGATTTCTCGTCACAAAATACGTCGGATTAGCCTCTTACTAGTAGCACTGGAACAGTTTTTCCACTTTTGCATTTTTGCCTGGTCTTTTTGTTAATTGAAACCGGCTACACTGTTCTCTGTACAATCGCGACTGGTCATTACTATATTCAACTTTTGACTATAAGTTATGTGCCCTTCGGTAGCCCAGAAGACCTGAAATCTTTGGGCTAAGCGCATTTAACTCACCCAGCAATTGTGTTACTTCTAAGTGCAAGACAATCTCAATGTCTTTATTTACGTGTAGAAAAACCACACCATTTGTACATAAAAATCACAAGGTACTTGATACAGTCTGCTGTAAAAAGTACAACTGACAACAGACTCACATGAATAAGGTGCCAAAAGATGCAGAATTCAGCCAGGCATCGGCAGCTGTTGAAAAATTGCAAATTTCCCTGGTTTCCATGGAGTAAGAGCCGTTGCTGGGCACGTGATTATGACATCAATGATCACTCAATTGTCGCCACAGCCAAAAGTATTGGTCGGAGAGCAACGCGGTTTGCACCATTCGATTTGTCGTCACAAAATACGTCGGATTAGCCTCTTACCAGCAGCACTGGAACAATTTTTCGAATTTTGCATTTTTGCCTGGTCTTTTTGTTAATTGAAATCGGCTACACTGTACTATGTACCATCGCGACTGGTCATTACTATATTCAACTTTTGACTATATGTTATGTGCCCTTCGGTAGCCCAGAAGACGTCAAATCTTTGGGCTAAGCCCATTTAACTCACCCAGCAATTGCCTTACTTCTAAGTCGAAGACAATCTCAATGTCTTTATCTACGTGTAGAAAAACCACACCTTTTGTACATGAAAAACACAAGGTACTTGATACAGTCTGCTGTAAAAAGTACAACTGACCACAGACCCACATGAATAAGGTGCCAAAAGACGCGGAATTGAGGCAGGCATCGGCAGCTGTTGAAAAATTGCAAATTTCCCTGGTTTCCATGGAGTAAGAGCCGTTGCTGTGCACGTGATTATGACATCAATGATCATTCAATTGTCACTACAGCCAAAAGTATTGGTCGGAGAGCAACGCGGATTGCACCATTCGATTTCTCGTCACAAAATACGTCGGATTAGCCTCTTACTAGTAGCACTGGAACAGTTTTTCCACTTTTGCATTTTTGCCTGGTCTTTTTGTTAATTGAAATCGGCTACACTGTACTCTGTACAATCGCGACTGGTCATTACTATATTCAACTTTTGACTATAAGTTATGTGCCCTTCGGTAGCCCAGAAGACCTGAAATCTTTGGGCCAAGCCCATTTAACTCACCCAGCAATTGTCTTATTTCTAAGTCCAAGACAATCTCAATGTCTTCATTTACGTGTAGAAAAACCACACCTTTTGTACATAAAAATCACAAGGTACTTGATACAGTCTGCTGTAAAAAGTACAACTGACAACAGACCCACATGAATAAGGTGCCAAAAGATGCGGAATTTAGCCAGGCATCGGCAGCTGTTGAAAAATTGCAAGATTTCCTGGTTTCCATGGAGTAAGAGACGTTGCTGGGCACGTGATTATGCCATCAATGATCATTCAATTGTCACTACAGCCAAAAGTATTCGTCGGAGAGCAACCCGGTTTGCACCATTCGATTTCTCGTCACAAAATACGTCGGATTAGCCTCTTACCAGCAGCACTGGAACAGTTTTTTTGAATTTTGCATTTTTGCCTGGTCTTTTTGTTAATTGAAATCGGCTACACTGTACTCTGTACAATCGCGACTGGTCATTACTATATTCAACTTTTGACTATATGTTATGTGCCCTTCGGTAGCCCAGAAGACGTCAAATCTTTGGGCTAAGCCCATATAACTCACCCAGCAATTGCCTTACTTCTAAGTGCAAGACAATCTCAATGTCTTTATCTACGTGTAGAAAAACCACACCTTTTCTACATAAAAAACACAAGGTACTTGATACAGTCTGCTGTAAAAAGTACAACTGAACACTGACCCACTTCAGTAAGGTGCCAAAAGATGCGGAATTGAGCCAGGCATCGGCAGCTGTTGAAAAATTGCAAATTTCCCTGGTTTCCATGGAGTAAGAGCCGTTGCTGGGCACGTGATTATGACATCAATGATCATTCAATTGTCGCCACAGCCAAAAGTATTGGTCGGAGAGCAACGCGGTTTGCACCATTCGATTTCTCGTCACAAAATACGTCGGATTAGCCTCTTACTAGTAGCACTGGAAGAGTTTTTCCACTTTTGCATTTTTGCCTGGTCTTTTTGTTAATTGAAATCGGCTACACTGTACTCTGTACAATCGCGACTGGTCATTACTATATTCAACATTTGACTATAAGTTATGTGCCCTTCGGTAGCCCAGAAGACGTGAAATCTTTGGGCTAAGCCCATATAACTCACTCAGCAATTGTGTTACTTCTAAGTGCAAGACAATCTCAATGTCTTTATCTACGTGTAGAAAAACCACACCTTTTGTACATAAAAAACACAAGGTACTTGATACAGTCTGCTGTAAAAAGTACAACTGATCACTGACCCACTTCAGTAAGGTGCCAAAAGATGCAGAATTGAGCCAGGCATCGGCAGCTGTTGAAAAATTGCAAATTTCCCTGGTTTCCATGGAGTAAGAGCCGTTGCTGGGCACGTGATTATGACATCAATGATCATTCAATTGTCACTACAGCCAAAAGTATTGGTCGGAGAGCAACGCGGATTGCACCATTTGATTTCTCGTCACAAAATACGTCGGATTAGCCTCTTACTAGTAGCACTGGAACAGTTTTTCCACTTTTGCATTTTTGTCTGGTCTTTTTGTTAATTGAAACCGGCTACACTGTTCTCTGTACAATCGCGACTGGTCATTACTATATTCAACTTTTGACTATAAGTTATGTGCCCTTCGGTAGCCCAGAAGACCTGAAATCTTTGGGCTAAGCGCATTTAACTCACCCAGCAATTGTGTTACTTCTAAGTGCAAGACAATCTCATTGTCTTCATTTACGTGTAGAAAAACCACACCATTTGTACATAAAAATCACAAGGTACTTGATACAGTCTGCTGTAAAAAGTACAACTGACAACAGACCCACATGAATAAGGTGGCAAAAGATGCGGAATTTAGCCAGGCATCGGCAGCTGTTGAAAAATTGCAAGTTTTCCTGGTTTCCATGGAGTAAGAGATGTTGCTGGGCACGTGATTATGAAATCAATGATCATTCAATTGTCACTACAGCCAAAAGTATTCGTCGGAGAGCAACGCGGATTGCACCATTCGATTTCTCGTCACAAAATACGTCGGATTAGCCTCTTACCAGCAGCACTGGAACAGTTTTTTTGAATTTTGCATTTTTGCCTGGTCTTTTTGTTAATTGAAATCGGCTACACTGTACTATGTACCATCGCGACTGGTCATTACTATATTCAACTTTTGACTATATGTTATGTGCCCTTCGGTAGCCCAGAAGACGTCAAATCTTTGGGCTAAGCCCATTTAACTCACCCAGCAATTGCCTTACTTCTAAGTCCAAGACAATCTCAATGTCTTTATCTACGTGTAGAAAAACCACACCATTTGTACGTGAAAAACACAAGGTACTTGATACAGTCTGCTGTAAAAAGTACAACTGAACACTGACCCACTTCAGTAAGGTGCCAAAAGATGCGGAATTGAGCCAGGCATCGGCAGCTGTTGAAAAATTGCAAATTTCCCTGGTTTCCATGGAGTAAGAGCCGTTGCTGGGCACGTGATTATGACATCAATGATCATTCAATTGTCGCTACAGCCAAAAGTATTGGTCGGAGAGCAACGCGGTTTGCACCATTCGATTTCTCGTCACAAAATACGTCGGATTAGCCTCTTACTAGTAGCACTGGAACAGTTTTTCCACTTTTGCATTTTTGCCTGGTCTTTTTGTTAATTGAAATCGGCTACACTGTACTCTGTACAATCGCGACTGGTCATTACTATATTCAACTTTTGACTATAAGTTATGTGCCCTTCGGTAGCCCAGAAGACGTGAAATCTTTGGGCTAAGCCCATATAACTCACCCAGCAATTGCCTTACTTCTAAGTGCAAGACAATCTCAATGTCTTTATCTACGTGTAGAAAAACCACACCTTTTGTACATAAAAAACACAAGGTACTTGATACAGTCTGCTGTAAAAAGTACAACTGAACACTGACCCACTTCAGTAAGGTGCCAAAAGATGCGGAATTGAGCCAGGCATCGGCAGCTGTTGAAAAATTGCAAATTTCCCTGGTTTCCATGGAGTAAGAGCCGTTGCTGGGCACGTGATTATGACATCAATGATCATTCAATTGTCGCCACAGCCAAAAGTATTGGTCGGAGAGCAACGCGGATTGCACCATTCGATTTCTCGTCACAAAATACGTCGGATTAGCCTCTTACTAGTAGCACTGGAACAGTTTTTCCACTTTTGCATTTTTGCCTGGTCTTTTTGTTAATTGAAACCGGCTACACTGTTCTCTGTACAATCGCGACTGGTCATTACTATATTCAACTTTTGACTATAAGTTATGTGCCCTTCGGTAGCCCAGAAGACGTGAAATCTTTGGGCTAAGCGCATTTAACTCACCCAGCAATTGTGTTACTTCTAAGAGCAAGAAAATCTCAATGTCTTTATTTACGTGTAGAAAAACCACACCTTTTCTACATAAAAAACACAAGGTACTTGATACAGTCTGCTGTAAAAAGTACAACTGAACACTGACCCACTTCAGTAAGGTGCCAAAAGATGCAGAATGGAGCCAGGCATCGGCAGCTGTTGAAAAATTGCAAATATCCCTGGTTTCCATGGAGTAAGAGCCGTTGCTGTGCACGTGATTATGACATCAATGATCATTCAATTGTCACTACAGCCAAAAGTATTCGTCGGAGAGCAACGCGGGTTGCACCATTCGATTTCTCGTCACAAAATACGTCGGATTAGCCTCTTACTAGTAGCACTGGAACAGTTTTTCCACTTTTGCATTTTTGCCTGGTGTTTTTGTTAATTGAAATCGGCTACACTGTACTCTGTACAATCGCGACTGGTCATTACTATATTCAACTTTTGACTATAAATTATGTGCCCTTCGGTAGCCCAGAAGACCTGAAATCTTTGGGCCAAGCCCATTTAACTCACCCGGCAATAGTCTTATTTCTAAGTCCAAGACAATCTCAATGTTTTCATTTACGTGTAGAAAAACCACACCTTTTGTACATAAAAATCACACGGTACTTGATACAGTCTGCTGTAAAAAGTACAACTGACAACAGACCCACATGAATAAGGTGCCAAAAGATGCGGAATTTAGCCAGGCATCGGCAGCTGTTGAAAAATTGCAAATTTTCCTGGTTTCCATGGAGTAAGAGCCGTTGCTACGCACGTGATTATGACATCAATGATCATTCAATTGTCACTACAGCCAAAAGTATTGGTCGGAGAGCAACGCGGTTTGCACCATTCGATTTCTCGTCACAAAATACGTCGGATTAGCCTCTTACCAGCAGCACTGGAACAGTTTTTTTGAATTTTGCATTTTTGCCTGGTCTTTTTGTTAATTGAAATCGGCTACACTGTACTATGTACCATCGCGACTGGTCATTACTATATTCAACTTTTGACTATATGTTATGTGCCCTTCGGTAGCCCAGAAGACGTCAAATCTTTGGGCTAAGCCCATTTAACTCACCCAGCAATTGCCTTACTTCTAAGTCGAAGACAATCTCAATGTCTTTATCTACGTGTAGAAAAACCACACCATTTGTACATGAAAAACACAAGGTACTTGATACAGTCTGCTGTAAAAAGTACAACTGAACACTGACCCACTTCAGTAAGGTGCCAAAAGATGCGGAATTGAGCCAGGCATCGGCAGCTGTTGAAAAATTGCAAATTTCCCTGGTTTCCATGGAGAAAGAGCCGTTGCTGGGCACGTGATTATGACATCAATGATCATTCAATTGTCGCCACAGCCAAAAGTATTGGTCGGAGAGCAAAGCGGTTTGCACCATTCGATTTCTCGTCACAAAATACGTCGGATTAGCCTCTTACTAGTAGCACTGGAACAGTTTTTCCACTTTTGCATTTTTGCCTGATCTTTTTGTTAATTGAAATCGGCTACACTGTACTCTGTACAATGGCGACTGGTCATTACTATATTCAACTTTTGACTATAAGTTATGTGCCCTTCGGTAGCCCAGAAGACGTGAAATCTTTGGGCTAAGCCCATATAACTCACCCAGCAATTGTTTTATTTCTAAGTGCAAGACAATCTCAATGTCTTTATCTACGTGTAGAAAAACCACACCTTTTGTACATAAAAAACACAAGGTACTTGATACAGTCTGCTGTAAAAAGTACAACTGAACACTGACCCACTTCAGTAAGGTGCCAAAAGATGCGGAATTGAGCCAGGCATCGGCAGCTGTTGAAAAATTGCAAATTTCCCTGGTTTCCATGGAGTAAGAGCCGTTGCTGGGCACGTGATTATGACATAAATGATCATTCAATTGTCGCCACAGCCAAAAGTATTGGTCGGAGAGCAGCGCGGTTTGCACCATTCGATTTCTCGTCACAAAATACGTCGGATTAGCCTCTTACCAGTTGCACTGGAACAGTTTTTCCACTTTTGCATTTTTGCCTGGTCTTTTTGTTAATTGAAACCGGCTACTCTGTACTCTGTACAATCGCGACTGGTCATTACTATATTCAACTTTTGACTATAAGTTATGTGCCCTTCGGTAGCCCAGAAGACGTGAAATCTTTGGGCTAAGCCCATATAACTCACCCAGCAATTGCCTTACTTCTAAGTGCAAGACAATTTCAATGTCTTTATCTACGTGTAGAAAAACCACACCTTTTGTACATAAAAAACACAAGGTACTTGATACAGTCTGCTGTAAAAAGTACAACTGAACACTGACCCACTTCAGTAAGGTGCCAAAAGATGCAGAATGGAGCCAGGCATCGGCAGCTGTTGAAAAATTGCAAATTTCCCTGGTTTCCATGGAGTAAGAGCCGTTGCTGGGCACGTGATTATGACATCAATGATCATTCAATTGTCACTACAGCCAAAAGTATTCGTCGGAGAGCAACGCGGATTGCACCATTCGATTTCTCGTCACAAAATACGTCGGGTTAGCCTCTTACTAGTAGCACTGGAACAGTTTTTCCACTTTTGCATTTTTGCCTGGTCTTTTTGTTAATTGAAACCGGCTACACTGTTCTCTGTACAATCGCGACTGGTCATTACTATATTCAACTTTTGACTATATGTTATGTGCCCTTCGGTAACCCAGAAGACGTCAAATCTTTGGGCTAAGCGCATTTAACTCACCCAGCAATTGTGTTACTTCTAAGTGCAAGACAATCTCAATGTCTTTATTTACGTGTTGAAAAACCACACCTTTTGTACATAAAAATCACACGGTACTTGATACAGTCTGCTGTAAAAAGTACAACTGACAACAGACTCACATGAATAAGGTGCCTAAAGATGCGGGATTCAGCCAGGCATAGGCAGCTGTTGAAAAATTGCAAATTTCCCTGGTTTCCATGGAGTAAGAGCCGTTGCTGGGCACGTGATTATGACATCAATGATCATTCAATTGTCACTACAGCCAAAATTATTGGTCGGAGAGCAACGCGGATTGCACCATTCGATTTCTCGTCACAAAATACGTCGGATTAGCCTCTTACTAGTAGCACTGGAACAGTTTTTCCACTTTTGCATTTTTGCCTGGTCTTTTTGTTAATTGAAACCGGCTACACTGTACTCTGTACAATCGCGACTGGTCATTACTATATTCAACTTTTGACTATAAGTTATGTGCCCTTCGGTAGCCCAGAAGACCTGAAATCTTTGGGCCAAGCCCATTTAACTCACCCAGCAATTGTCTTATTTCTAAGTCCAAGACAATCTCAATGTCTTCATTTACGTGTAGAAAAACCACATCTTTTGTACATAAAAATCACAAGGTACTTGATACAGTCTGCTGTAAAAAGTACAACTGACAACAGACCCACAAGAATAAGGTGCCAAAAGATGCGGAATTTAGCCAGGCATCGGCAGCTGTTGAAAAATTGCAAATTTTCCTGGTTTCCATGGAGTAAGAGACGTTGCTGGGCACGTGATTATGACATAAATGATCATTTAATTGTCACTACAGCCAAAAGTATTGGTCGGAGAGCAACGCGGTTTGCACCATTCGATTTCTCGTCACAAAATACGTTGGATTAATCTCTTACCAGTAACACTGGAATATTTTTTCCACTTTTGCATTTTTGCCTGGTCTTTTTGTTAATTGAAATCGGCTACACTGTACTATGTACCATCGCGACTGGTCATTACTATATTCAACTTTTGACTATAAGTTATGTGCCCTTCGGTAGCCCAGAAGACGTCAAATCTTTGGGCTAAGCCCATTCAACTCACCCAGCAATTGCCTTACTTCTAAGTCCAAGACAATCTCAATGTCTTTATCTACGTGTAGAAAAACCACACCATTTGTACATGAAAAACACAAGGTACTTGATACAGTCTGCTGTTAAAAGTACAACTAAACACTGACTCACATTTATAAGGTGCCAAAAGATGCGGAATTTAGCCAGGCATCGGCAGCTGTTAAAAAATTGGAAATTTCCCTGGTTTCCATGGAGTTAGAGCCGTTGCTGGGCACGTGATTATGACATCAATGATCATTGAATTGTCGCTACAGCCAAAAGTATTGGTCGGAGAGCAACGCGGTTTGCACCATTCGATTTCTCGTCACAAAATACGTCGGATTAGCCTCTTACCAGCAGCACTGGAACAGTTTTTCCACTTTTGCATTTTTACCTGGTCTTTTTGTTAATTGAAATCGGCTATACTGTACTCTGTACAATCGCGACTGGTCATTACTATATTCAACTTTTGACTATAAGTTATGTGCCTTTCGGTAGCCCAGAAGACCTGAAATCTTTGGGCTAAGCGCATTTAACTCACCCAGCAATTGTGTTACTTCTAAGTGCAAGACAATCTCAATGTCTTTATTTACGTGTAGAAAAACCACACCTTTTGTACATAAAAATCACAAGGTACTTGATACAGTCTGCTGTAAAAAGTACAACTGACAACAGACCCACATGAATAAGGTGGCAAAAGATGCAGAATTTAGCCAGGCATCGGCAGCTGTTGAAAAATTGCAAATTTCCCTGGTTTCCATGGAGTAAGAGCCGTTGATACGCACGTGATTATGACACCAATGATCATTCAATTGTCACTATAGCCAAAATTATTGGTCGGAGAGCAACGCGGTTTGCACCATTCGATTTCTCGTCACAAAATACGTCGGATTAGCCTCTTACCAGCAGCACTGGAACAATTTTTCGAATTTTGCATTTTTGCCTGGTCTTTTTGTTAATTGAAATCGGCTACACTGTACTCTGTACAATCGCGACTGGTCATTACTATATTCAAGTTTTGACTATAAGTTATGTGCCCTTCGGTAGCCCAGAAGACCTGAAATCTTTGGGCCAAGCCCATTTAACTCACCCAGCAAATGTCTGATTTCTAAGTCCAAGACAATCTCAATGTCTTTATCTACGTGTAGAAAAACAAAACCATTTGTACATAAAAAACACAAGGTACTTGATACAGTCTGCTGTAAAAAGTACAACTAAACACTGACTCACATTTATAAGGTGGCAAAAGATGCGGAATTTAGCCAGGCATCGGCAGCTGTTAAAAAATTGCAAATTTCCCTGGTTTCCATGGAGTTAGAACCGTTGCTGGGCAAGTGATTATGACATCAATGATCATTAAATTGTCGCTACAGCCAAAATTAATGGTCGGAGAGCAACGCGGTTTGCACCATTCGATTTCTCGTCACAAAATACGTCGGATTAGCCTCTTACCAGCAGCACTGGAACAGTTTTTCCACTTTTGCATTTTTACCTGGTCTTTTTGTTAATTGAAATCGGCTACACTGTACTCTGTACAATCGCGACTGGTCATTACTATATTCAACTTTTGACTATAAGTTATGTGCCCTTCGGTAGCCCAGAAGACCTGAAATCTTTGGGCTAAGCGCATTTAACTCACCCAGCAATTGTGTTACTTCTAAGTGCAAGACAATCTCAATGTCTTTATTTACGTGTAGAAAAACCACACCTTTTGTACATCAAAAACACAAGGTACTTGATACAGTCTGCTGTAAAAAGTACAACTGAACACTGACCCACTTCAGTAAGGTGCCAAAAGATGCAGAATTGAGCCAGGCATCGGCAGCTTTTGAAAAATTGCAAATTTCCCTGGTTTCCATGGAGTAAGAGCCGTTGCTGTGCACGTGATTATGACATCAATGATCATTCAAATGTCACTACAGCCAAAAGTATTGGTCGGAGAGCAACGCGGATTGCACCATTCGATTTCTCGTCACAAAATACGTCGGATTAGCCTCTTACTAGTAGCGCTGGAACAGTTTTTCCACTTTTGCATTTTTGCCTGGTCTTTTTGTTAATTGAAACCGGCTACACTGTTCTCTGTACAATCGCGACTGGTCATTACTATATTCAACTTTTGACTATAAGTTATGTGCCCTTCGGTAGCCCAGAAGACCTGAAATCTTTGGGCCAAGCCCATTTAACTCACCCAGCAATTGTCTTATTTCTAAGTCAAAGATAATCTCAATGTCTTCATCTACGTGTAGAAAAACCACACCTTTTGTACATAAAAATCACAAGGTACTTGATGCAGTCTGCTGTAAAAAGTACAACTGACAACAGACCCACATGAATAAGGTGCCAAAAGATGCGGAATTTAGCCAGGCATCGGCAGCTGTTGAAAAATTTCAAATTTTCCTGGTTTCCATGGAGTAAGAGAAGTTGCTGGGCACGTGATTATGACATCAATGATCATTCAATTGTCACTACAGCCAAAAGTATTGGTCGGAGAGCAACGCGGTTTGCACCATTCGATTTCTCGTCACAAAATACGTCGGGTTAGCCTCTTACCAGCAGCACTGGAACAATTTTTTTGAATTTTGCATTTTTGCCTGGTCTTTTTGTTAATTGAAATCGGCTACACTGTACTATGTACCATCGCGACTGGTCATTACTATATTCAACTTTTGACTATATGTTATGTGCCCTTCGGTAGCCCAGAAGACGTCAAATCTTTGGGCCAAGCCCATTTAACTCACCCAGCAATTGCCTTACTTCTAAGTCCAAGACAATCTCAATGTCTTTATCTACGTGTAGAAAAACCAAACCATTTGTACATGAAAAACACAAGGTACTTGATACAGTCTGCTGTAAAAAGTACAACTGAACACTGACCCACTTCAGTAAGTTGCTAAAAGATGCGGAATTGAGCCAGGCATCGGCAGCTGTTGAAAAATTGCAAATTTCCCTGGTTTCCATGGAGTAAGAGCCGTTGCTACGCACGTGATTATGACATCAATGATCATTCAATTGTCGCTACAGCCAAAAGTATTGGTCGGAGAGCAACGCGGATTGCACCATTCGATTTCTCGTCACAAAATACGTCGGATTAGCCTCTTACTAGTAGCACTGGAACAGTTTTTCCACTTTTGGATTTTTGCCTGGTCTTTTTGTTTATTGAAACCGGCTACACTGTACTCTGTACAATCGCGACTGGTCATTACTATATTCAACTTTTGACTATAAGTTATGTGCCCTTCGGTAGCCCAGAAGACCTGAAATCTTTGGGCCAAGCCCATTTAACTCACCCAGCAATTGTCTTATTTTTAAGTCCAAGACAATCTCAATGTCTTTATCTACGTGTAGAAAAACCACACCATTTGTACATGAAAAACACAAGGTACTTGATACAGTCTGTTGTAAAAAGTACAACTAAACACTGACCCACATTTATAAGGTGCCAAAAGATGCGGAATTGGGCCAGGCATAGGCAGCTGTTAAAAAATTGCAAATATCCCTGGTTTCCATGGAGTAAGAGCCGTTGCTGGGCACGTGATTATGACATCAATGATCATTCAATTGTCGCTACAGCCAAAAGTGTTGGTCGGAGAGCAACGCGGTTTGCACCATTCGATTTCTCGTCACAAAATACGTCGGATTAGCCTCTTACCAGCAGCACTGGAACATTTTTTCCACTTTTGCATTTTTGCCTGGTCTTTTTGTTAATTGAAATCGGCTACACTGTACTCTGTACAATCGCGACTGGTCATTACTATATTCAACTTTTGACTATAAGTTATGTGCCCTTCGGTAGCCCAGAAGACGTCAAATCTTTGGGCCAAGCCCATTTAACTCACCCAGCAATTGTCTGATTTCTAAGTCCAAGACAATCTCAATGTCTTTATCTACATGTAGAAAAACAACACCATTTGTATATAGAAAACGAATGGTACTTGATACAGTCTGCTCTAAAAACTACAATTGAACACTCACCCACATCAAATAGGTGCCAAAACATGCGGAAGTGTGCCAGGCATCGGCAGGTGTTGAAAAAATTGCAAATTTCTCTGGTTTCCAAGGAGTACAAGCCGTTGCTGGGCACGTGATTGTGACTTCAATCATTATTTACACGTCGCTACAGCCAAAAGTATTGGTCGGAGAGCCACGCGGTTTGTACCATTCGATTTCTCGTCACAAAATACATCGGATTAGATATTTACCAACAGCATTGGAACATTTTTTCCACTTTTGGATTTTTGCCTGGTCATTTTGCTAATTGAAATCTGCTTCACTGTAATGTGTACCATGGCGACTGGTCATTACTATATTAAACTTTTGGCTACAAGTTATGTGCTCTTCGGTAGCCCAGAAGACCTGAAATCTTTGGGCCAAGCCCATTTAACTCACCCAGCAATTTTCTTACTTCTAAGTCCAAGACAAACTCAATGTCTTTATCTACATGTAGAAAAACAACACCATTTGTATATAGAAAACGAATGGTACTTGATACAGTCCGCTCTAAAAACTACAATTGAACACTCACCCACATCAAAAAGGTGCCAAAACATGCGGAAATGTGCCAGGCATCGGCAGGTGTTGAAAAACTTGCAAATTTCTCTGGTTTCCAAGGAGTACGAGCCGTTGCTGGGCACGTGATTGTGACTTCAATCATTATTTACACGTCGCTACAGCCAAAAGTATTGGTCGGAGAGCCACGCGGTTTGCACCATTCGATTTCTCGTCACAAAATACATCGGATTAAACTTTTACTAAAGCATTGGAACAGTTTTTCCACTTTTGGAATTTTGCCTGGTCATTTTGCTAATTGAAATCGGCTACACTGCAGTGTGTACTAATGGCGACTGGTCATTACTATATTAAACTTTTGGCTACAAGTTATGTGCCCTTCGGAAGCCCAGAAGACCTCAAATCTTTGGGCCAAGCCCATTTAACTCACCCACCAATTTTCTTACTTCTAAGTCGAAGCAAACTTAATGTCTTTACCTACATGTAGAAAATCAACACCATTTGTATATAGAAAACGAATGGTACTTGATACAGTCCGCTCTAAAAACTACAATTGAACACTCACCCACATCAAACAGGTGCCAAAACATGCGGAAGTGTGCCAGGCATCGGCAGGTGTTGAAAAAATTGCAAATTTCTCTGGTTTCCAAGGAGTACAAGCCGTTGCTGGGCACGTGATTGTGACTTCAATCATTATTTACACGTCGCTACAGCCAAAAGTATTGGTCGGAGAGCCACGGGGTTTGTACAATTCGATTTCTCGTCACAAAATACATCGGATTAGATATTTACCAACAGCATTGGAGCATTTTTTCCACTTTTGTATTTTTGCCTGGTCATTTTGCTAATTGAAATCGGCTACACTGCAATGTGTACCATGGCGACTGGTCATTACTATATTAAACTTTTGGCTACAAGTTATGTGCTCTTCGGTAGCCCAGAAGACCTCAAATCTTTGGGCCAAGCCCATTTATCTCACCCAGCAATTTTCTTACTTCTAAGTCGAAGCAAACTTAATGTCTTTACCTACATGTAGAAAATCAACACCATTTGTATATAGAAAACGAATGGTACTTGATACAGTCCGCTCTAAAAACTACAATTGAACACTCACCCACATCAAACAGGTGCCAAAACATGCGGAAGTGTGCCAGGCATCGGCAGGTGTTGAAAAAATTGCAAATTTCTCTGGTTTCCAAGGAGTACAAGCCGTTGCTGGGCACGTGATTGTGACTTTAATCATTATTTACACGTCGCTACAGCCAAAAGTATTGGTCGGAGAGCCACGCGGTTTGCACCATTCGATTTCTCGTCACAAAATACATCGGATTAGATTTTTATCAACAGCATTGGAACATTTTTTCCACTTTTGTATTTTTGCCTGGTCATTTTGCTAATTGAAATCGGCTACACTGCAATGTGTACCATGGCGACTGGTCATTACTATATTAAACTTTTGGCTACAAGTTATGTGCTCTTCGGTAGCCCAGAAGACCTCAAATCTTTGGGCCAAGCCCATTTAAATCACCCAGCAATTTTCTTACTTCTAAGTCCAAGACAAACTCAATGTCTTTATCTACATGTAGAAAAACAACACCATTTGTACATAGAAAACGAATGGTACTTGATACAGTCCGCTCTAAAAACTACAATTGAACACTCACCCACATCGAACAGGTGCCAAAAGATGCGGAAGTGTGCCAGGCATCGGCAGGTGTTGAACAAATTGCAAATTTCTCTGGTTTCCAAGGAGTACAAGCCGTTGCTGGGCACGTGATTGTGATTTGAATCATTATTTACACGTCGCTACAGCCAAAAGTATTGGTCGGAGAGCCACGCGGTTTGCACCATTCGATTTCTCGTCACAAAATACATCGGGTTAACGTTTTACCAACAGCATTGGAACAATTTTTCCACTTTTGGATTTTTGCATGGTCATTTTGCTAATTGAAATCGGCTACACTGTAATGTGTACCATGGCGTCTGGTTATTATTATATTAAACATTTGGCTATAAGTTATGTGCCCTTCGGTAGCCCAGAAGACCTCAAATTTTTGGGCCAAGCCCATTTAACTTACCCAGCAATTTTCTTACTTCTAAGTCCAAGACAAACTCAATGTCTTTATCTACATGTAGAAAAACAACACCATTTGTATATAGAAAACGAATGGTACTTGATACAGTCCGCTCTAAAAACTACAATTGAACACTCACCCACATCAAACAGGTGCCAAAAGATGCGGAAGTGTGCCAGGCATCGGCAGGTGTTGAAAAAATTGCAAATTTCTCTGGTTTCCAAGGAGTACAAGCCGTTGCTGGGCACATGATTGTGACTTTAATCATTATTTACACGTCGCTACAGCCAAAAGTATTGGTCGGAGAGCCACGCGGTTTGCACCATTCGATTTCTCGTCACAAAATACATCGGATTAGATATTTACCAACAGCACTGGAACGCCCCATTCCAGTAAGTCAAATATATATATCACAATTCAAAAGTCGCTTTCAGAGACACAACTAATATGATGAAGGTCTTTTTTTCAGATTTCTTGCAACCGGTTCATCTTTTAAGACCCTTGCCTTCAACTTGCGTCCCAGCAAATCAGGATCCATGTTTTATAACTACAAAAGATATTTCTCAATAATGTTGCAGGCTGTTGTTGAGGCTCATTACAAATTTCTGACAATCAACGTTGGCGGACATGGGAAAAAAAGCGATGGAGGTACTTTTCAAGCCTCGGGCCTTTATTGTGCTCTTGTACAAGAAAAACTGCATATACCGGAGCCTACAGCCCTGCCAAATTCCAATGTCGTGGCCCCATTTGTGTTCATAGCTGACGAGGCATACCCACTAATGACTCATGTTTTGAAACCCTACAGTGGAACAAATCTTCCTCTTGATGAAGAGTGCTTCAACAAGAGATTGTCAAGATGTAGAAAAACCGTGGAATATGCGTTTGGAATTTTGGTAGCAAAATGGAGTTTGCTAAACAAAGAAATTAAGACAGACGTACTGCTTGCCGATCGCATTGTAAAATGTGTTTGTGTCCTGCATAACACTATAATAAACAAAGAAGGCATGGTGCAAAACCTCACCGAAGTTTCGGTTGAAAACCAAGGTATAGTTTGGGACTGTGTTGGGAGGCCATACAATGATTCAAAAACTGTTAGGGATGTTTTTAAAGCATACTTCAGTAGATATCCTCTGCAATATATTCAATAGCCTATCAACAAGAAAATGTAACCTTCAAAGAACAATCTGGGCCAAAGTCCATTAAAAGCTTTTGTAAACTGTCCAGACGCTGCTCTTGTAATTATAAAAGTAGATCTGTCTTCGATTTTCTTTTGTTAGTAAATTACAATAAGCTTATAGTAGAATTGGCTAGAGCGAGAGGGTCCAAGGAAATAGTGAAAAAGATATTGGCCATGAAAAGAAAAATAGGAGAGGAGAGAGACAGGGGGGGGGGGGGGGGGAATTGTACTACAGAATAGAAGGTAATGGAACACAAATGAATGAAAGCAGCCATGAATAAATACATACAATAAAGTTATTCTTACCATCATGTTTCACGTCTTCGCTAATTTCTTTCCAAGCACGATTCACAACGTTGCGGTTTGCGTGCTCTTTCCTTCTTCTATCCCAATTTGCAGGCTTTCGAAACACGGCTGATATCAAAGACTCCACATCCATTTTGGTCGGACTGTCAGAGAAGAAACCACACACTGCACTTCCCAGCTCGTGACTAGAAAACACACGTGGGGGGTACCAAAAACACGCTTGCTCGAGATAAAGAATTAACTTTTGATTCTTTACGCTTTCCAAGAGTCGCTTGACATGGCAGGCGCGAAAAAGCGAGCGTGCTTTTTGTGCGGCACAAGCAAATTCTAAACAACATTACAAGTGCTTGCTTTATCGCGCTCGCTCGTTATCGCGAGAAAGCGTTCTTTTTGTGCGCAGACAAAAGATGCGGAATTGGGCCAGATATCGGCAGGTGTTGAAAAAATTGCAAATTTCTCTGGTTTCCAAGGAGTACAAGCCGTTGCTGGGCACGTGATTGTGACTTCAATTATTATTTAGACGTCGCTACAGCCAAAACTATTGGTCGCAGAGCCACGCAGTTGAAACCATTCGATTTCTCGTCACAAAATACATCGGATTAGTCTTTTACCAACAGCATTGGAACAATCTTTCCACTTTTGGATTTTTGCATGGTCATTTTGCTATTTAAAAATTTCCTACACTGCAATGTGTACCATGGCGACTGGTCATTACTATATTAAACTTTTGGCTATAAGATATGTGCACTTCGGTAGCCCAGAATTTCTCAAATCTTTGGGCCAAGCCCATTTAACTCACCCAGCAATTTTCTTACTTCTAAGTTTAAGACAAACTCAATGTCTTTATCTACATGTTGAAAAACAACACCATTTGTATATAGGAAACGAATGTTATGTGCCCTTCAGTAGCCAAGAAGATCTTAAATCTTTGGGCCAAGCCAATTCACTTTACCCAGTAATGGTCTTACTTCTAAGTCGAAGCAAACTCAATGTCTATCTACATGTAGGAAAATAACAACATTTGTATATAGAAAACGAAGGGTACTTGATACAGTCCGCACTAAACATTACAACTGAACACTGACCCACATCAAACAGGTGCCAAAAGATGCGGAAGTGTGTCAGCCTTCGGCAGGCGTTAAAAATATTGCAAATTTCCCTGGTTTCCAAAAAGTACGAGCCGTTGCTGGGCACGTGACTTCAATTATCATTTAGACGTCGCTACAGCCAAAAGTATTGGTCGGAGAGTAACGCGGTTTGTACCATTCGATTTCTCGTCACAAAATACAACGGATTAGACTTTTGTCAACAGCATTGGAATAATTTTTCCACTTTTGGATTTTTGCCTGGTCATTTTGCTAATTGAAATCGGCTACAATGTAATGTGTACCATGGCGACTGGTCATTACTATATTCAACTTTTGGTTATGAGTTATGTCCCCTTCGGTAGCCCAGAAGACCTCAAGTCTTTGGGCCAAGCCCATTTAACTCATCCAGCAATTTTCTTACTTCTAAGTCCAAGACAAACTCAATATCTTTATCTACATGTAGAAAAACAACACCATTTGTATGTAGAAAACGAATGGTACTTGATACACTCCGCTCTAAAAATTACAATTGAACACTCACCCACATCAAACAGGTGCCAAAAGATGCTTAATTGGGCCAGGCATCGGCAGGTGTTGAAAAACTTGCAAAATTTCCCTGGTTTCCAAAGAGTACAAGCCGTTGCTGGGCACGTGATTGTGACTTCAATCATTATTTACACGTCGCTACAGCCAAAAGTATTGGTCAGAGAGCCACGCGGTTTGTACCATTCGATTTCTCGTCACAAAATACATCGGATTAGATATTTACCAACAGCATTGGAACATTTTTTCCACTTTTGTATTTTTGCCTGGTCATTTTGCTAATTGAAATCGGCTACAGTGTAATGTGTACCATGGCGACTGGTCATTACTATGTTAAACTTTTGGCTACAAGTTATGTGCTCTTCGGTAGCCCAGAAGACCTCAAATCTTTGGGCCAAGCCCATTTAACTCACCCAACAATTTTCTTACTTCTAAGTCCAAGAAAATCTCAATGTCTTTATCTACATGTAGAAAAACAACACCATTTGTATATAGAAAACGAATGGTACTTGATACAGTCCGCCCTAAAAACTACAATTGAACACTCACCCACATCAAAAAGGTCCCAAAACGATGCAGAATTGGGCCAGGCATCGTCAGCTGTTTAAAAAATTGCAAATTTCCCTGGTTTCCATGGAGTAAGAGCCGTTGTTGGGCACGTGACTATGACATCAATGATTCTTCAATTGTCGCTACAGCCAAAAGTATTAGTCGGAGAGCAACGCGGTTTGCACCATTCGATTTCTCGTCACAAAATACGTCGGATTAGCCTCTTGCCAGCAGCACTGGAACAGTTTTTCCACCTTTGCATTTTTGCCTGGTCTTTTTGTTAATTGAAATCGGCTACACTGTACTATGTACCATCGCGACTGGTCATTACTATATTCAACTTTTGACTATAACTTATGTGCCCTTCTGTAGCCCAGAAGACGTCAAATCTTTGGGCTAAGCCCATTTAACTCACCCAGCAATTGTCTTTCTTCTAAGTCCAAGACAATCTCAATGTCTTTATCTACGTGTAGAAAAACCACACCATTTGTACATAAAAAATACAAGGTACTTGATACAGTCTGCTGTAAAAAGTACCCTTGAACACTGACCCACATCAATAAGGTGCCAAAAGATGCAGAATTGGGCCAGGCATCGGCAGCTGTTTAAAAAATTGCAAATTTCCCTGGTTTCCATGGAGTAAGAGCCGTTGCTGGGCACGTGACTATGACATCAATGATAATTCTATTGTCGCTACAGCCAAAAGTATTGGTCGGAGAGCAACGCGGTTTGCACCATTCGATTTCTCGTCACAAAATACGTCGGATTAGCCTCTTACCAGCAGCACTGGAACAGTTTTTCCACTTTTGCATTTTTGCCTGGTCTTTTTGTTAATTGAAATCGGCTACACTGTACTATGTACCATCGCGACTGGTCATTACTATATTCAACTTTTGACTATAAGTTATGTTCCCTTCGGTAGCCCAGAAGGCGTCAAATCTTTGGGCTAAGCCCATTTAACTCACTCAGCAATTGTCTTACGTCTAAGTCCAAGACAATCTCAATGTCTTTATCTACGTGTAGAAAAACCACACCATTTGTACATAAAAAATACAAGGTACTTGATACAGTCTGCTGTAAAAAGTACCCTTGAACACTGACCCACATCAATAAGGTTCTGAAAGATGCGGAATTGGGCCAGGCATCGGCAGCTGTTTAAAAAATTGCATATTTCCCTGGTTTCCATGGAGTAAGAGCCGTTGCTGGGCACGTGACTATGACATCAATGATCATTCAGTTGTGGCTACAGCCAAAAGTGTTAGTCGGAGAGCAACGCGGTTTGCACCATTCGATTTCTCGTCACAAAAAACGTCGGATTAGCCTCTTACCAGCAGCACTGGAACAGTTTTTCCACTTTTGCATTTTTGCCTGGTCTTTTTGAAATTTAAAATCGGCTACACTGTACTATGTACCATCGCGACTGGTCATTACTATATTCAACTTTTGAGTATAAGTTATGTGCCCTTCGGTAGCCCAGAAGACGTCAAATCTTTGGGCTAAGCCCATTTAACTTGCAAATTTCCCTGGTTTCCATGGAGTAAGAGCCGTTGTTGGGCACGTGACTATGACATCAATGATCATTCAATTGTCGCTACAGCCAAAAGTATTGGTCGGGGAGCAACGCGGTTTGCACCATTCGATTTCTCGTCACAAAATACGTCGGATTAGCCTCTTGCCAGCAGCACTGGAACAGTTTTTCCACTTTTGCATTTTTGCCTGGTCTTTTTGTTAATTGAAATCGGCTACACTGTACTATGTACCATCGCGACTGGTCATTACTATATTCAACTTTTGACTATAAGTTATGTGCCCTTCGGTAGCCCAGAAGACGTCAAATCTTTGGGCTAAGCCCATTTAACTCACCCAGCAATTGTCTTACTTCTAATTCCAAGACAATCTCAATGTCTTTATCTACGTGTAGAAAAACCACACCTTTTGTACATAAAAAACACAAGGTACTAGATACAGTCTGCTGTAAAAAGTACAACTGATCACTGACCCACATCAATAAGGTTCTAAAAGATGCGGAATTGGCCCAGGCATCGGCAGCTGTTTAAAAAATTGCAAATTTCCCTGGTTTCCATGGAGTAAGAGCCGTTGATGGGCACGTGACTATGACATCAGTGATCATTTAATTGTGGCTACAGCCAAAAGTGTTGGTCGGAGAGCAACGCGGTTTGCACCATTCGATTTCTCGTCACAAAATACGTCGGATTAGCCTCTTACCAGCAGCACTGGAACAGTTTTTCCACTTTTGCATTTTTGCCTGGTCTTTTTGCTAATTGAAATCGGCTACACTGTACTATGTACTATCGCGACTGGTCATTACTATATTCAACTTTTGACTATAAGTTATGTGCCCTTCGGTAGCCCAGAAGACGTCAAATCTTTGGGCTAAGCCCATTTAACTCACCCAGCAATTGTCTTACTTCTAAGTCCAAGACAATCTCAATGTCTTTATCTACGTGTAGAAAAACCACACCATTTGTACATAAAAAACACAATGTACTAGATACAGTCTGCTGTAAAAAGTACAACTGATCGCTGACCCACATCTATAAGGTTCTAAAAGATTCGGAATTGGGCCAGGCATCGGCAGCTGTTTAAAAAATTCTAAATTTCCCTGGTTTCCATGGATTAAGAGCGGAGCAGTGAGAGGTGGTAATCCTGGCTAACTTGAGAGTTTCCCTAAGTTGATTCACATATGTTTGTGTGAATATGTTCTACATTTGGTAATTTGAGCAATCATACGTGAAGATAGAGTTTATGAAGCACAGAATTGCTAAAATCAGTGACTGCAAAAACAGTGCTTGTGACTTACCTGTTGATCCAGCCTGAACAACAACAACACCATGAACCAACCTCGGATTGAGTCTCTCTTCAGTGGGGCGTGCAGTGAAAAGGTAACTGCTAGTACTAACTCTGATATAGTCCAAAATGAAAATTCGAAGACGTCACCTGGAATTCCTGCTAGTAGTAACCTTGCTCAACCCTCAAGAACAGCAATGTCAAGATTTTCAGGAAAACGTAAACTGAATCTGGCCGCCACAAATCCCAGCATTAAAAGATTGAATTCATTACCCGACTTTCAGTCCCTAATTTGTGCTGATCGAGGTGAGGACGAAACCGAGTTATACGAGGTAACAAACTTCAAGGCTGGAACTGACACTAACTTTCTTACCGAGAGCTTATTGATACCTCAAGTCAGCAAACATCTAAATTGCCTAATCCTGAATGCTGTAAAAACGGCTATAAAACCACTAATTGAGCTAGTATCGTCGAGTAAGAATGACATAACAACCCTTGCACGTAAAGTTGACAGTCTACAACTAGAAATTGCTGACAGGGATAAGACAATTTGTGAATGTAAGGCTGAAATATCAGATCTAAAATCTGAACTGGCAATCGTCAATTCCCTACTCAGAAAAAGCTCAGAAGAAAATATGCGACAAAAGGATGAATTCCAGTCCCTTTTAGACAAAGCCAAACAATATAGTAGACGAGAGTGTCTGCGGATTTCTGGCCTTTCACTTCAACCAGGTGAAACGACTGATGATGCGGTGTGCCGACTTGCAAGTCATCTTAATATTGAAATGTGTAAAAAAGATATCTCGCGATCACATTTTATTGGAAAAAACCAGTCCCAGATAATCGTTAGTTTTGTTTCGTACCGAACCAGATCTGAACTGATTAGATCACGTCCATTACTGAAGAGCGCCAATGGTTACACAGGGGTGTATATAAATGAAGATCTCACGAAAACTAGGTATAAGCTCTTTAAAAGATTACTTCAAAAGAAGAAAGAAGGTGTGATTTTCTCAGCCTGGACACACGACGGAAATGTGTTCTATTGTTCCCAAGACGGGGGAGTGAAGGTGCAGGTGGCTTCTGAATGGGATCTCGAGAACATTTAATCAACCCGGACAAATCACTTTTCCCGTGCAGGATACAGGAGTGTTCATACTTTAAAGACAGCCGACCGATGTGCTTTCTGTATAGTAACTCTGACTGTACATGCGTGTCTACTAACACAAAAGTGCGGTCTGCTGCCGTAACTTACGTAATAGCAGATAATATGTACGCTACTCCAACACAAACTGCTGCTCAATGTCTCTCTCTAAAACACTTGACTTGATCAACAATATTGTACTCACAACGAATTGGTCTTGGACATGTGTAAATGGCCGTGTAACTGTACGTGTATACATACATATATCCATATATCTGCATAAGTAAGCCCGAAAAATTAAAAAATTTATCTGATAGTTAAGAATATATAAATGTGTATATGCATTTGGCCATGACACATTAAATATTCCAGTTCAATTACCGGATAAATTCCAAATTAAACTACAAATATTGGGGAACAATAAATATATGAAGTAGACGGGAAAATGACGTCATTATGTTTGTGTACCAAGCTACAGGGTACCAAAAGTGAAAAGTCACGGTTAACAAAACGTACAATCTATTTGTATTGTCTTTGACCATTTTTCAGTAACCTTCCAGTAAGCCCAAATCGTTGTTTATCCAATAAGTAGATAAATAATTACCATTCAAAACTATACGGAAGATTGGCCCTTATTTCTGATTAATAGTTGTCTCCTTTAGGCAAATCCCAATTCTCAATATATAAGTTGAAAATACTCACCTTAGTGATAATATTTGTAAACAAACTGTCATTGTTAATAACTTCCTCATGATACTTTATTGTGCCAGTAACCCACCTCTCCCTATACGCTTCTGTCTGAGACTGGTGCTTCTGAGGACGTACTATGTACGCACCTTTACACCTCATATTTTTTGTGATTTATTTTGAAATTCTTACTTGTATGTACTGTACTATGTTACACGTGATCTTACCGATAACTACATGCGTAATAAACAAAAAATCGAGCTGTTATCAAGTGAGTACGATGGTAACCAGGCTAGAACATGTGCTTCTTTCTTTCTTAAATGTTGTTGCGTCATGGATTACCTAAGTCAATATCGTGTGGCAATCGGGACTTGGTATAACTTTGTGTGCTGTAAAAGTAGGGTACACCTAATCAAACTTATAAACTTGCTGAATGAATTAACAGTGATTTGTAATGCTACTGACTCTTTACTATTTTGTGTTATTATAGGTATTCTTTGTATGTTAAACAACTTGAATTACGTTTTAATTGTCATTATCGCATTACTGCTGCGATGCGGAGATATACATAAAAATCCGGGACCACCAAGCTCGCATAACTTAAGATGTTGTCATTTTAATGCTAGGAGCCTTCTGGCTCAGTCTGATGATCAAATGTCATCATATTCTAAGTTAGACGAAGTCTCAACCGTACTTGTAAATGAACATGATTACGATATTATTTGTGTAACAGAAACTTGGCTTAGTTCTGCCATACCAGATGAAAGAGTTAATATAGAAGGGTACTACATTATAAGGAAAGACAGAGATAGGCATGGCGGGGGTGTTGCCATTTATTGTAAGTCATCATTGAATATCACACGCAGATTAGATCTTGAAAATGAAAATGAAATGCTATGGATTACAATTGAATTGTTCAATAGAAGTGTATTAGTTGCTGTATGTTACCGCCCTCCTAACCAATCAACGGAATCGCGGGATCTTTTTATTGATAACTTTGATTCTACTCTCACTTCTGTTATATCAGAAAACCCACATGCTTTACTAATATTTGGTGATTTTAACGATCGCTGCACTGACTGGAATAAATACCATGATAAGAGTGAATTAAAAATGAAACTTTTCGACCTTTTGGCTGGAAAAAATGTATTGCAAATACTGAATGAGCCGACAAGATATACGGAAGATAGTGCCTATTTATTAGATCTAATAATCACTGACAATATGAGATATGTAATAGATTACGGAGTGGCTTGTCCCATGGCTAATCTTGACCACTGCACGATCTATTGTAAACTGGATGTTCTGTGCAATGATAAACCTAAATCTTTTAAAAGACATGTATGGGACCTTAAATGTGCTGATATAGACCGTCTACGTAACTTACTGTCTGTCTCACCCTGGGATATATGTGACGTTTTCACTGATATAAATGACGAAGTGTATGCATGGTCAAATCTTTTTCTGTCATGCTGTAAGGAAGCTATCCCAAATAAAGAAATTACCGTGAGACCTCGTGACAAGCCCTGGATGACCAATGATGTGCGATATAAGTTACGAATTCGAAATAGATGCTTTAAAAAGTATAAAAGATCTAAAAATGAAAAAGATAAATTTCGCTTCTATATAGCCAGAAGGGAGGCCAACACAGCCAAAAGAGAGGCTATTCGTCGCTATGCTACACGTCTAAAAACCAAACTATCTGACCCAAAGCTAGATACCAAGACTTACTGGTCTTCAATGAAATCAATGTTGGGTTCTAAAGCAAAACCTCCAATACCACCACTACTTGTAAATGGTAAAAATGTGTCCAGTGATATTGATAAGGCCAATGCTTTCTGTGCATTCTTTGCATCACATTCTGACCTTCCATCTCCTGTCCCCGACTTGCCGGACTTCTCCTTCGTTACTACAACTCGTTTAAACAGTATACAAATAACTAAAAAGGAAGTCGGTCAGCGTCTCAGTTCGTTAAATACAAAAAAGGCATCAGGCCCGGATGGGATCAGTAATTTTATGTTGCAGAGTGCAGCAGGAAGTATAGCACCCTCGCTTACTAAACTATTTAACTCTTCATTACAAAACGGCGTCTTTCCGTCCGCGTGGAAAAGGTGCCGCGTTTGCCCAGTATTTAAAAAAGGTGATCGACATTGTATTTCTAACTACAGACCAGTATGTCTTCAACCATCGATATCCAAAGTATTTGAAAAAGTCGTCTATAAACATTTATATCAATATCTTACGATAAACAATATTCTTATTCCTCACAATGCAGGATTCAAAAGTGGTGATTCAACTATCTGTCAACTAACTAAAATCGTCCATAATATTTATAAAGGTTTAGACAACGGTAATGATATGTGTTTGGTATTCTTGGATGTGAGCAAAGCCTTTGACAAGGTTTGGCACACAGGTTTACTATTTAAGTTGAGGCAGATGGGTAATGGAGGAATGTTACTGGCGTGGATAAATGATTACTTATCTGATCGATCAATCTCTGTTTGCCTCAACGGTAAAGAATCTAGCTCGAATCCTACGTACTCAGGAGTTCCTCAGGGCTCTGTACTTGGTCCTTTGTTGTTTCTTATCTTCATAAATGATATAAATACTAATATTGAATGTGACATAAATATATTTGCTGACGACACATCCTTGTTAGAAGAAATTAAAGATTTACCAGTCTCAGAAACTAGAGTGAACCGTGACCTTAGCAAGTTAGCATCGTGGGCAAATCAATGGTGTGTCACATTCAATGCTCTTAAGACAGTTTATTTACTTGTATCATTAAAGGGAAATCCTTCCTATCCCAAACTGTATCTTAATGGCACGGAGGTGAAGAGCGTTCAGTCCCACAAACACCTTGGGATCGTTTTACAACACAATGGGAAATGGGACGAACACATTAGAAACGTAGTTAATAAATGTAACAAAAAACTGAGTATTCTCAACCGATGTAAGAAATGCCTTACCCGAAAATGTTTGAAAACTCTATACTTCAGTCAAATAAGATCTACCATCCAATATGTTGACATCCTGTTTGACAATTGCGGTAAAGTGTTGTCTCAAAAACTTGAAACAATTCAGCGAAGAGCTGCTCTTCTCTGTTCTGGGGGCCTACGTCGGACATCTTATAGTAAATTATTAAATGAACTAAGATGGGAACCGCTTTATGTGAGACGTAGATCCCACAGAATTCTTCTTTTCCATAAAATTATAAATGGGCTATCGCCTCCTTATTTGAAAAAATTACTACCATGCGGAAATGAAGCTGTCGTCAGTACATACAATCTACGAAATAAGCACAACATCCGTCTTCCCAAAGGTCGTATCCAGTTGTACATGTCGTCATTTATTCCCCAAGCAATTAAAGATTGGAATTCAATACCTCTCCACTTTCGTCACGACTCTCTAGAAAAGCTTAAATCCTATGTTAAACCTAGTTTTGTTGACAGCATTACTATTTCCGTACTGTACGATTCTTTTGTAACATTTTCCTCGATACTGCATTGTAGGATGCGGATGGGACTGAGCGCTCTTCACGCAGACTTATTTACCAATGGCCTTTCAGATGACCAGTCTTGTCATAAATGTAATTACAAATGTGAAAATTATCATCATTTTCTTATTGAATGTCCCGCATATGCCGCTCAAAGGAAGCACATGTTCGAAAGGTTTACTAAAACGATTTCTCCAAATGCTCACTTATCTATTTTCCTTCCGCATTGCTCAAAACATATCTCAAATATTTTACTTTTTGGATCAAACGACCTATCTCTTGAAGACAATAAAACCATATTCTGTTCTGTGCACAAATTCATTCAAGATACTCGAAGATTTATCCATCGTACTCACCAAGTAGTTCAAACAAGCTCCTTTTAAGGTACAAAGTGCTAAGACTGAAACCCATTCCTAAATCTGTTATATAATCGGTACTTAATGAAGTATATGAGTGTGTGCAGTATTGGATACCTATGTGTATAGTAAATATTGTAAATATTTTATTCTTCACTATCAAGTTTTGATTATATAAATGTATGATGCATATAAGTATGAGGAGACCCCCTAGTGACCCATGGGTTGTGGGATATCCTCAGTAAACAAATAAAGACTTAAATTAAAATTAAGAGCCGTTGCTGGGCACGTGACTATGACATCAATGATCATTCAATTGTCGCTACAGCCAAAAGTATTGGTCGGAGAGCAACGCGGTTTGCACCATTCGATTTCTCGTCACAAAATACGTCGGATTAGCCTCTTACCAGCAGCACTGGAACAGTTTTTCCACTTTTGCATTTTTGCCTAGTCTTTTTTTTTATTAAAATCGGCTACACTGTACTATGTACCATCGCTACTGGTCATTACTATATTCAACTTTTGACTATAAGTTATGTGCCCTTCGGTAGCCCAGAAGACGTCAAATCTTTGGGCTAAGCCCATTTAACTCATCCAGCAATTGTCTTACTTCTAAGTCCAAGACAATCTCAATGTCTTTATCTACGTGTAGAAAAACCACACCATTTGTACATAAAAAACACAATGTACTTGATACAGTCTGCTGTAAAAAGTACAACTGATCACTGACCCACATCTATAAGGTTCTAAAAGATGCGGAATTGGGCCAGGCATCGGCAGCTGTTAAAAAATTGCATATTTCCCTGGTTTCCATGGAGTAAGAGCCGTTGTTGGGCACGTGACTATGACATCAATGATCATTCAATTGTGGCTACAGTCAAAAGTAATGGTCGGAGAGCAACGCGGTTTGCACCATTCGATTTCTCGTCACAAAATACGTCGGATTAGCCTCTTACCAGCAGCACTGGAACATTTTTTCTACTTTTGCATTTTTGCCTGGTCTTTTTGTTAATTTGAAATAGGATACACTGTACTATGTACCATCGCGAATGGTCGTTACTATATTCAACTTTTGACTGTAAGTTATGTGCCCTTCGGTAGCCCAGAAGACGTCAAATCTTTGGGCTAAGCCCATTTAACTCATCCAGCAATTGTCTTACTTCTAAGTCCAAGACAATCTCAATGTCTTTATCTACGTGTAGAAACACCACACCATTTGTACATAAAAAATACAAGGTACTTGAGACAGTCTGCTGTAAAAAGTACAACTGATCACTGACCCACATCAATAAGGTGCCAAAAGATGCGGAATTGGGCCAGGCATCGGCAGCTGTTTAAAAAATTGCAAATTTCCCTGGTTTCCATGGAGTAAGAGCCGTTGCTGGGCCACGTGACTATGACATCAATGATCATTCAATTGTGGCTACAGCCAAAAGTAATGGTCGGGGAGCAACGCGGTTTGCACCATTCGATTTTTCGTCACAAAATACGTCGGATTAGCCTCTTACCAGCAGCACTGGAACAGTTTTTCCACTTTTGCATTTTTTGCCTGGTCTTTTTGTTAATTTGAAATCGGATACACTGTACTATGTACCATCGCGACTGGTCATTACTATATTCAACTTTTGACTATAAATTATGTGCCCTTCGGTAGCCCAGAAGATGGCAAGTCTTTGGGCTCAAACCATTTAACTCACCCAGCAGTTGTCTTTCTTCTAAGTCCAAGACAATCTCATTGTCTTTATCTACGTGTAGAAAAACCCACACCATTTGTACATAAAAAACACAAGGTACTAGATACAGTCTGCTGTAAAAAGTACAACTGATCACTGACCCACATCAATAAAGTTCTAAAAGATGCGGAATTGGCCCTGGCATCGGCAGCTGTTTAAAAAATTGCAAATTTCCCTGGTTTCCATGGAGTAAGAGCCGTTGCTGGGCACGTGACTATGACATCAATGATCATTCAATTGTGGCTACAGCCAAAAGTAATGGTCGGGGAGCAACGCGGTTTGCACCATTCGATTTTTCGTCACAAAATACGTTGGATTAGCCTCTTACCAGCAGCACTGGAACAGTTTTTCCACTTTTGCATTTTTGCCTGGTCTTTTTGTTAATTTGAAATAGGATACACTGTACTATGTACCATCGCGAATGGTCGTTACTATATTCAACTTTTGACTGTAAGTTATGTGCCCTTCGGTAGCCCAGAAGACGTCAAATCTTTGGGCTCAGCCCATTTAACTCATCCAGCAATTGTCTTACTTCTAAGTCCAGGACAATCTCAATGTCTTTATCTGCGTGTAGAAAAACCACACCATTTGTACATAAAAAACACAAGGTACTAGATACAGTCTGCTGTAAAAAGTACAACTGATCACTGACCCACATCAATAAGGTTCTAAAAGATGCGGAATTGGCCCAGGCATCGGCAGTTGTTTAAAAAATTGCAAATTTCCCTGGTTTCCATGGAGTAGGAGCCGTTGCTGGGCACGTGACTATGACTTCAATGATCATTCAATTGTGGCTACAGCCAAAAGTATTGGTCGGAAAGCAACGCCGTTTGCACCATTCGATTTCTCGTCACAAAATACGTCGGATTAGCCTCTCACCAGCAGCACTGGAACAGTTTTTCCACTTTTGCATTTTTGCCTGGTCTTTTTGTTAATTTGAAATCGGCTACACCGTACTATGTACCATCGCAACCGGTCATTACTATATTCAACATTTGACTATAAGTTATGTGCCCTTCGGTAGCCCAAAAGACCTCAAATCCTTGGGCTAAGCCCATTTAACTCATCCAGCAATTGTCTTACTTTTAAGTCCAAGACAATCTCAATATCTTTATCTACGTGTAGAAACACCACACCATTTGTACATAAAAAATACAAGGTACTTGATACAGTCTGCTGTAAAAAGTACACTTGAACACTGACCCACATCAATAAGGTGCCAAAAGATGCGGAATTGGGCCAGGCATCGGCAGCTGTTTAAAAAATTGCATATTTCCCTGGTTTCCATTGAGTAAGAGCCGTTGCTGGGCACGTGACTATGACATCAATGATCATTCAATTGTCGCTACAGCCAAAAGTAATGGTCGGGGAGCAACGCAGTTTGCACCATTCGATTTTTCGTCACAAAATACGTCGGATTAGCCTCTTACCAGCAGCACTGGAACAGTTTTTCCACTTTTGCATTTTTGCCTGGTCTTTTTGTTAATTTGAAATCGGATACACTGTACTATGTACCATCGCGACTGGTCATTACTATATTCAACTTTTGACTATAAGTTATGTGCCCTTCGGTAGCCCAGAAGATGGCAAATCTTTGGGCCCAAACCATTTAACTCACCCAGCAATTGTCTTTCTTCTAAGTCCAAGACAATCTCAATGTCTTTATCTACGTGTAGAAACACCACACCATTTGTACATAAAAAATACAAGGTACTTGATACAGTCTGCTGTAAAAAGTACACTTGAACACTGACCCACTTCAGTAAGGTGCCAAAAGATGCGGAATTGGCCCAGGCATCGGCAGCTGTTTAAAAAATTGCAAATTTCCCTGGTTTCCATGGAGTAAGAGCCGTTGCTGGGCACGTGACTATGACATCAATGATTATTCAATTGTGGCTACAGCCAAAAGTATTGGTCGGAAAGCAACGCGGTTTGCACCATTCGATTTCTCGTCACAAAATACGTCGGATTAGCCTCTTACCAGCAGCACTGGAACAGTTTTTCCACTTTTGCATTTTTGCCTGGTCTTTTTGTTAATTGAAATCGGCTACACCGTACTATGTACCATCGCAACCGGTCATTACTATATTCAACATTTGACTATAAGTTATGTGCCCTTCGGTAGCCCAGAAGACCTCAAATCCTTGGGCTAAGCCCATTTAACTCATCCTGCAATTGTCTTACTTTTAAGTCCAAGACAATCTCAATATCTTTATCTACGTGTAGAAACACCACACCATTTGTACATAAAAAATACAAGGTACTTGATACAGTCTGCTGTAAAAAGTACACTTGAACACTGACCCACATCAATAAGGTTCTAAAAGATGCGGAATTGGGCCAGGCATCGGCAGCTGTTAAAAAATTGCATATTTCCCTGGTTTCCATGGAGTAAGAGCCGTTGTTGGGCACGTGACTATGACATCAATGATCATTCAATTGTGGCTACAGTCAAAAGTAATGGTCGGAGAGCAACGCGGTTTGCACCATTCGATTTCTCGTCACAAAATACGTCGGATTAGCCTCTTACCAGCAGCACTGGAACATTTTTTCTACTTTTGCATTTTTGCCTGGTCTTTTTGTTAATTTGAAATAGGATACACTGTACTATGTACCATCGCGAATGGTCGTTACTATATTCAACTTTTGACTGCAAGTTATGTGCCCTTCGGTAGCCCAGAAGACGTCAAATCTTTGGGCTAAGCCCATTTAACTCATCCAGCAATTGTCTTACTTCTAAGTCCAAGACAATCTCAATGTCTTTATCTACGTGTAGAAAAACCACACCATTTGTACATAAAAAACACAAGGTACTAGATACAGTCTGCTGTAAAAAGTACAACTGATCACTGACCCACATCAATAAAGTTCTAAAAGATGCGGAATTGGCCCAGGCATCGGCAGCTGTTTAAAAAATTGCAAATTTCCCTGGTTTCCATGGAGTAAGAGCCGTTGTTGGGCACGTGACTATGACATCAATGATCATTCAATTGTGGCTACAGCCAAAAGTAATGGTCGGAGAGCAACGCGGTTTGCACCATTCGATTTTTCGTCACAAAATTCGTCGGATTAGCCTCTTACCAGCAGCACTGGAACAGTTTTTCCACTTTTGCATTTTTGCCTGGTCTTTTTGTTAATTGAAATCGGCTACACCGTACTATGTACCATCGCAACCGGTCATTACTATATTCAACATTTGACTATAAGTTATGTGCCCTTCGGTAGCCCAGAAGACCTCAAATCCTTGGGCTAAGCCCATTTAACTCATCCAGCAATTGTCTTACTTTTAAGTCCAAGACAATCTCAATATCTTTATCTACGTGTAGAAACACCACACCATTTGTACATAAAAAATACAAGGTACTTGATACAGTCTGCTGTAAAAAGTACACTTGAACACTGACCCACATCAATAAGGTGCCAAAAGATGCGGAATTGGGCCAGGCATCGGCAGCTGTTTAAAAAATTGCATATTTCCCCGGTTTCCATTGAGTAAGAGCCGTTGCTGGGCATGTGACTATGACATCAATGATCATTCAATTGTCGCTACAGCCAAAAGTAATGGTCGGGGAGCAACGCGGTTTGCACCATTCGATTTTTCGTCACAAAATACGTCGGATTAGCCTCTTACCAGCAGCACTGGAACAGTTTTTCCACTTTTGCATTTTTGCCTGGTCTTTTTGTTAATTTGAAATCGGATACACTGTACTATGTACCATCGCGACTGGTCATTACTATATTCAACTTTTGACTATAAGTTATTTGCCCTTCGGTAGCCCAGAATATGGCAAATCTTTGGGCCCAAACCATTTAACTCACCCAGCAATTGTCTTTCTTCTAAGTCCAAGACAAATCTCAATGTCTTTATCTACGTGTAGAAAAACCACACCATTTGTACATAAAAAACACAAGGTACTAGATACAGTCTGCTGTAAAAAAGTACAACTGATCACTGACCCACATCTATAAGGTTCTAAAAGATGCGGAATTGGGCCACGCATCGGCAGCTGTTAAAAAATTGCATATTTCCCTGGTTTCCATGGAGTAAGAGCCGTTGTTGGGCACGTGACTATGACATCAATGATCATTCAATTGTGGCTACAGCCAAAAGTAATGGTGGGAGAGCAACGCGGTTTGCACCATTCGATTTCTCGTCACAAAATACGTCGGATTAGCCTCTTACCAGCAGCACTGGAACATTTTTTCTACTTTTGCATTTTGCCTGGTCTTTTTGTTAATTTGAAATAGGATACACTGTACTATGTACCATCGCGAATGATCGTTACTATATTCAACTTTTGACTGTAAGTTTATGTGCCCTTCGGTAGCCCAGAAGACGTCAAATCTTTAGGCTAAGCCCATTTAACTCATCCAGCAATTGTCTTACTTTTAAGTCGAAGACAATCTCAATGTCTTTATCTACGTGTAGAAAAACCACACCATTTGTACATAAAAAATACAAGGTACTTGAGACAGTCTGCTGTAAAAAGTACAACTGATCACTGACCCACATCAATAAGGTGCCAAAAGATGCGGAATTGGCCCAGGCATCGGCAGCTGTTTAAATAATTGCAAATTTCCTGGTTTCCATTGAGTAAGAGCCGTTGCTGGGCACATGACTATGACATCAATGATCATTCAATTGTGGCTACAGCCAAAAGTATTGGTCGGAGAGCAACGCGGTTTGCACCATTCGATTTTCGTCACAAAATACGTCGGATTAGCCTCTTACCAGCAGCACTGGAACAGTTTTTCCACTTTTGCATTTTTGCCTGGTCTTTTTGTTAATTGAAATCGGCTACACCGTACTATGTACCATCGCAACCGGTCATTACTATATTCAACATTTGACTATAAGTTATGTGCCCTTCGGTAGCCCAGAAGACCTCAAATCCTTGGGCTAAGCCCATTTAACTCATCCAGCAATTGTCTTACTTTTAAGTCCAAGACAATCTCAATGTCTTTATCTACGTGTAGAAACACCACACCATTTGTACATAAAAAATACAAGGTACTTGATACAGTCTGCTGTAAAAAGTACACTTGAACACTGACCCACATCAATAAGGTGCCAAAAGATGCGGAATTGGGCCAGGCATCGGCAGCTGTTAAAAAAAATTGCATATTTCCCCGGTTTCCATTGAGTAAGAGCCGTTGCTGGGCACGTGACTATGACATCAATGATCATTGAATTGTCGCTACAGCCAAAAGTAATGGTCGGGGAGCAACGCAGTTTGCACCATTCGATTTCTCGTCACAAAATACGTCGGATTAGCCTCTTGCCAGCAGCACTGGAACAGTTTTTCCACCTTTGCATTTTTGCCTGGTCTTTTTGTTAATTGAAATCGGCTACACTGTACTATGTACCATCGCGACTGGTCATTACTATATTCAAACATTTGGACTATAAGTTATGTGCCCTTCGGTAGCCCAGAAGACGTCAAATCCTTGGGCTCAGCCCATTTAACTCATCCAGCAATTGTCTTACTTTTAAGTCCAGGACAATCTCAATGTCTTTATCTGCGTGTAGAAAAACCACACCATTTGTACATAAAAAATTACAAGGTACTTGATACAGTCTGCTGTAAAAAGTACAACTGATCACTGACCCACATCAATAAGGTCTAAAAGATGCGGAATTGGCCCAGGCATCGGCAGCTGTTTAAAAAATTGCAAATGTCCCTGGTTTCCATGGAGTAGGAGCCGTTGCTGGGCACGAGACTATGACTTCAATGATCATTCAATTGTGGCTACAGCCAAAAGTATTGGTCGGAAAGCAACGCCGTTTGCACCATTCGATTTCTCGTCACAAAATACGTCGGATTAGCCTCTTACCAGCAGCACTGGAACAGTTTTTCCACTTTTGCATTTTTTGCCTGGTCTTTTTGTTAATTGAAATCGGCTACACCGTACTATGTACCATCGCAACCGGTCATTACTATATTCAACATTTGACTATAAGTTATGTGCCCTTCGGTAGCCCAGAAGACGTCAAATCCTTGGGCTAAGCCCATTTAACTCATCCAGCAATTGTCTTACTTTTAAGTCCAAGACAATCTCAATATCTTTATCTACGTGTAGAAACACCACACCATTTGTACATAAAAAAATACAAGGTACTTGATACAGTCTGCTGTAAAAAGTACACTTGAACACTGACCCACATCAATAAGGTGCCAAAAGATGCGGAATTGGGCCAGGCATCGGCAGCTGTTTAAAAAATTGCATATTTCCCCGGTTTCCATTGAGTAAGAGCCGTTGCTGGGCATGTGACTATGACATCAATGATCATTCAATTGTCGCTACAGCCAAAAGTAATGGTCGGGGAGCAACGCGGTTTGCACCATTCGATTTTTCGTCACAAAATACGTCGGATTAGCCTCTTACCAGCAGCACTGGAACAGTTTTTCCACTTTTGCATTTTTGCCTGGTCTTTTTGTTAATTTGAAATCGGATACACTGTACTATGTACCATCGCGACCTGGTCATTACTATATTCAACTTTTGACTATAAGTTATTTGCCCTTCGGTAGCCCAGAATATGGCAAATCTTTGGGCCCAAACCATTTAACTCACCCAGCAATTGTCTTTCTTCTAAGTCCAAGACAATCTCAATGTCTTTATCTACGTGTAGAAAAACCACACCATTTGTACATAAAAAACCACAAGGTACTAGATACAGTCTGCTGTAAAAAGTACAACTGATCACTGACCCACATCTATAAGGTTCTAAAAGATGCGGAATTGGGCCACGCATCGGCAGCTGTTAAAAAATTGCATATTTCCCTGGTTTCCATGGAGTAAGAGCCGTTGTTGGGCACGTGACTATGACATCAATGATCATTCAATTGTGGCTACAGCCAAAAGTAATGGTGGGAGAGCAACGCGGTTTGCACCATTCCGATTTCTCGTCACAAAATACGTCGGATTAGCCTCTTACCAGCCAGCACTGGAACATTTTTTCTACTTTTGCATTTTTGCCTGGTCTTTTTGTTAATTTGAAATAGGACACACTGTACTATGTACCATCGCGAATGATCGTTACTATATTCAACTTTTGACTGTAAGTTATGTGCCCTTCGGTAGCCCAGAAGACGTCAAATCTTTAGGCTAAGCCCATTTAACTCATCCAGCAATTGTCTTACTTTTAAGTCGAAGACAATCTCAATGTCTTTATCTACGTGTAGAAAAACCACACCATTTGTACATAAAAAATACAAGGTACTTGAGACAGTCTGCTGTAAAAAGTACAACTGATCACTGACCCACATCAATAAGGTGCCAAAAGATGCGGAATTGGCCCAGGGCATCGGCAGCTGTTTAAATAATTGCAAATTTCCCTGGTTTCCATTGAGTAAAGAGCCGTTGCTGGGCACATGACTATGACATCAATGATCATTCAATTGTGGCTACAGCCAAAAGTATTGGTCGGAGAGCAACGCGGTTTGCACCATTCGATTTTTCGGTCACAAAATACGTCGGATTAGCCTCTTACCAGCAGCACTGGAACAGTTTTTCCACTTTTGCATTTTTGCCTGGTCTTTTTGTTAATTGAAATCGGCTACACACCGCCGGTCATTACTATATTCAACATTTGACTATAAGTTATGTGCCCTTCGGTAGCCCAGAAGACCTCAAATCCTTGGGCTAAGCCCATTTAACTCATCCAGCAATTGTCTTACTTTTAAGTCCAAGACAATCTCAATGTCTTTATCTACGTGTAGAAACACCACACCATTTGTACATAAAAAATACAAGGTACTTTATACAGTCTGCTGTAAAAAGTACACTTGAACACTGACCCAGCATCAATAAGGTGCCAAAAGATGCGGAATTGGGCCAGGCATCGGCAGCTGTTAAAAAAATTGCATATTTCCCCGGTTTCCATTGAGTAAGAGCCGTTGCTGGGCACGTGACTATGACATCAATGATCATTGAATTGTCGCTACAGCCAAAAGTAATGGTCGGGGAGCAACGCAGTTTGCACCATTCGATTTCTCGTCACAAAATACGTCGGATTAGCTTCTTGCCAGCAGCACTGGAACAGTTTTTCCACCTTTGCATTTTTGCCTTGTCTTTTTGTTAATTGAAATCGGCTACACTGTACTATGTACCATCGCGACTGGTCATTACTATATTCAACATTTGACTATAAGTTATGTGCCCTTCGGTAGCCCAGAAGACGTCAAATCCTTGGGCTCAGCCCATTTAACTCATCCAGCAATTGTCTTACTTTTAAGTCCAGGACAATCTCAATGTCTTTATCTGCGTGTAGAAAAACCACACCATTTGTACATAAAAAATACAAGGTACTTGATACAGTCTGCTGTAAAAAGTACACTGATCACTGACCCACATCAATAAGGTTCTAAAAGATGCGGAATTGGCCCAGGCATCGGCAGCTGTTTAAAAAATTGCAAATGTCCCTGGTTTCCATGGAGTAGGAGCCGTTGCTGGGCACGAGACTATGACTTCAATGATCATTCAATTGTGGCTACAGCCAAAAGTATTGGGTCGGAAAGCAACGCCGTTTGCACCATTCGATTTCTCGTCACAAAATACGTCGATTAGCCTCTTACCAGCAGCACTGGAACAGTTTTTCCACTTTTGCATTTTTGCCTGTCTTTTTGTTAATTGAAATCGGCTACACCGTACTATGTACCATCGCAACCGGTCATTACTATATTCAACATTTTGACTATAAGTTATGTGCCCTTCGGTAGCCCAGAAGACGTCAAATCCTTGGGCTAAGCCCATTTAACTCATCCAGCAATTGTCTTACTTTTAAGTCCAAGACAATCTCAATATCTTTATCTACGTGTAGAAACACCACACCATTTGTACATAAAAAATACAAGGTACTTGATACAGTCTGCTGTAAAAAGTACACTTGAACACTGACCCACATCAATAAGGTTCTAAAAGATGCGGAATTGGGCCAGGCATCGGCAGCTGTTAAAAAATTGCATTTTTCCTGGTTTCCATGGAGTAAGAGCCGTTGTTGGGCACGTGACTATGACATCAATGATCATTCAATTGTGGCTACAGCCAAAAGTAATGGTCGGAGAGCAACGCGGTTTGCACCATTCGATTTCTCGTCACAAAATACGTCGGATTAGCCTCTTACCAGCAGCGCTGGAACATTTTTCTACTTTTGCATTTTTGCCTGGTCTTTTTGTGGTCTTTTTGTTAATTTGAAATAGGATACACTGTACTATGTACGATCGCGACTGGTCGTTACTATATTCAACTTTTGACTATAAGTTATGTGCCCTTCGGTAGCCCAGAAGACGTCAAATCTTTGGCTAAGCCCATTTAACTCATCCAGCAATTGTCTTACTTTTAAGTCGAAGACAATCTCAATGTCTTTAATCTACGTGTAGAAAAACACACCATTTGTACATAAAAAATACAAGGTACTTGAGACAGTCTGCTGTAAAAAGTACAACTGATCACTGACCCCACATCAATAAGGTGCCAAAAGATGCGGAATGGGCCAGGCATCGGCAGCTGTTTAAAAAATTGCAAATTTCCCTGGTTTCCATGGAGTAAGAGCCGTTGCTGGGCACATGACTATGACATCAATGATCATTCAATTGTCGCTACAGCCAAAAGTATTGGTCGGAGAGCAACGCGGTTTGCACCATTCGATTTCTCGTCACAAAATACGTCGGGATTAGCCTCTTACCAGCAGCACCGGAACAGTTTTTCCACTTTTGCGTTTTTGCCTGGTCTTTTTGTTCATTTTGAATCGGATACACTGTACTATGTACCATCGCGAACTGGTCATTACTATATTCAACTTTTGACTATAAGTTATGTGCCCTTCGGTAGCCCAGAAGATGGCAAATCTTTGGGCCCAAAACCATTTAACTCACCAGCAATTGTCTTACTTTTAAGTCCAAGACAATCTCAATATCTTTATCTACGTGTAGAAACACCACACACCATTTGTACATAAAAAATACAAGGTACTTGATACAGTCTGCTGTAAAAAGTACACTTGAACACTGACCCACATCAATAAGGTGCCAAAAGATGCGGAATTGGGCCAGGCATCGGCAGCTGTTTAAAAAATTGCATATTTCCCCGGTTTCCATTGAGTAAGAGCCGTTGCCTGGGCACGTGACTTGACATCAATGATCATTCAATTGTGGCTACAGCCAAAAGTAATGGTCGGAGAGCAACGCGGTTTGCACCATTCGATTTCTCGTCACAAAATACGTCGGATTAGCCTCTTACCAGCAGCACTGGAACAGTTTTTCCACTTTTGCGTTTTTGCTGGTCTTTTTGTTAATTTGAAATCGGATACACTGTACTATGTACCATCGCGACTGGTCATTGCTATATTCAACTTTTGACTATAAGTTATGTGCCCTTCTGTAGCCCAGAAGACCTCAAATCCTTGGGCTAAGCCCATTTAACTCATCCAGCAATTGTGTTACTTTTAAGTCCAAGACAATCTCAATTATCTTTATCTACGTGTAGAAACACCACACCATTAGTACATAAAAAATACAAGGTACTTGATACAGTCTGCTGTAAAAAGTACACTTGAACACTGACCCACATCAATAAGGTGCCAAAAGATGCGGAATTGGGCCAGGCATCGGCAGCTGTTTAAAAAATTGCAAATTTCCCTGGTTTCCATGGAGTAAGAGCCGTTGCTGGGCACGTGACTATGACATCAATGATCATTCAATTGTCGCTACAGCCAAAAGTAATGGTCGGAGAGCAACGCGGTTTGCACCATTCGATTTCTCGTCACAAAATACGTCGATTAGCCTCTTACCAGCAGCACTGGAACAGTTTTTCCACTTTTGCGTTTTTGCCTGGTCTTTTTGTTAATTTGAAAATAGGATACACCGTACTATGTACCATCGCGACTGGTCATTGCTATATTCAACTTTTGACTATAAGTTATGTGCCCTTCGGTAGCCCAGAAGACGTCAAATCTTTAGGCTAAGCCCATTTAACTCATCCAGCAATTGCCTTACTTTTAAGTCCAAGACAATCTCAATATCTTTATCTACGTGTAGAAACACCACACCATTTGTACATAAAAAATACAAGGTACTTGATACAGTCTGCTGTAAAAAGTACACTTGAACACTGACCCACATCAATAAGGTGCCAAAAGATGCGGAATTGGCCCAGGCATCGGCAGCTGTTTAAAAACTTGCATATTTCCCTGGTTTCCATGGAGTAAGAGCCGTTGCTGGGCACGTGACTATGACATCAATGATCATTCAATTGTGGCTACAGCCAAAAGTATTGGTTGGAGAGCAACGCGGTTTGCACCATTCGATTTCTCGTCACAAAATACGTCGGATTAGCCTCTTGCCAGCAGCACTGGAACAGTTTTTCCACTTTTGCATTTTTGCCTGGTCTTTTTGTTAATTGAAATCGACTACACTGTACTCTGTACAATCGCGACTGGTCATTACTATATTCAACTTTTGACTATATGTTATGTGCCCTTCGGTAGCCCAGAAGACGTCAAATCTTTGGGCCAAGCCCATTTAACTCACCCAGCAATTGTGTTACTTCTAAGTGGAAGACAATCTCAATGTCTTTATCTACGTGTAGAAAAACCACACCATTTGTACATGAAAAACACAAGGTACTTGATACAGTCTGCTGTAAAAAGTACAACTGAACACTGACCAACTTCAGTAAGGTGCCAAAAGATGCGGAATTGAGCCAGGCATCGGCAGCTGTTGAAAAATTTCAAATTTCCCTGGTTTCCATGGAGTAAGAGCCGTTGCTACGCACGTGATTATGACATAAATGATCATTCAATTGTCACTACAGCCAAAAGTATTGGTCGGAGAGCAACGGGGATTGCACCATTCAAATTCTTGTCACAAAATACGTCGGATTAGCCTCTTACTAGTTGCACTGGAACAGTTTTTCCACTTTTGCATTTTTGCCTGGTGTTTTTGTTAATTGAAGCCGGCTACACTGTACTCTGTACAATCGCGACTGGTCATTACTATATTCAACATTTGACTATAAGTTATGTGCCCTTCGGTAGCCCAGAAGACCTGAAATCTTTGGGATAAGCCCATTTAACTCACCCAGCAATTGTGTTACTTATAAGTGCAAGACAATCTCAATGTCTTTATTTACGTGTAGAAAAACCACACCTTTTGTACATAAAAATCACAAGGTACTTGATACAGTCTGCTGTAAAAAGTACAACTGACAACAGACCCACATGAATAAGTTGCCAAAAGATGCGGAATTTAGCCAGGCATCGGCAGCTGTTGAAAAATTGCAAATATCCCTGGTTTCCATGGAGTAAGAGCCGTTGCTGGGCACGTGATTATGACATCAATGATCATTCAATTGTGGCTACAGCCAAAAGTATTGGTCGGAGAGCAACGCAGATTGCACCATTCGATTTCTCGTCACAAAATACGTCGGATTAGCCTCTTACTAGTAGCACTGGAACAGTTTTTCCACTTTTGCATTTTTGCCTGGTCTTTTTGTTAATTGAAATCGGCTACACTGTACTCTGTACAATCGCGACTGGTCATTACTATATTCAACTTTTGACTATAAGTTATGTGCCCTTCGGTAGCCCAGAAGACGACAAATCTTTGGGCCAAGCCCATTTAACTCACCCAGCAATTGCCTTACTTCTAAGTGCAAGACAATCTCAATGTCTTCATCTACGTGTAGAAAAACCACACCATTTGTACATGAAAAACACAAGGTACTTGATACAGTCTGCTGTAAAAAGTACAACTGAACACTGACCCACTTCAGTAAGGTGCCAAAAGATGCGGAATTGAGCCAGGCATCGGCAGCTGTTGAAAAATTGCAAATTTCCCTGGTTTCCATGGAGTAAGAGACGTTGCTGGGCACGTGATTATGACATCAATGATCATTCAATTGTCACTACAGCCAAAAGTATTGGTCGGAGAGCAACGCGGTTTACACCATTCGATTTCTCGTCACAAAATACGTCGGATTAGCCTCTTACCAGCTGCACTGGAACAGTTTTTCCACTTTTGCATTTTTACCTGGTCTTTTTGTTAATTGAAATTGGCTACACTGTACTCTGTACAATCGCGACTGGTCATTGCTATATTCAACATTTGACTATAAGTTATGTGCCCTTCGGTAGCCCAGAAGACCTGAAATCTTTGGGCTAAGCGCATTTAACTCACCCAGCAATTGTGTTACTTCTAAGTGCAAGACAATCTCAATGTCTTTATCTACGTGTAGAAATACCACACCATTTGTACGTGAAAAACACAAGGTACTTGATACAGTCTGCTGTAAAAAGTTCAACTGACCACAGACCCACGTGAATAAGGTGCCTAAAGATGCGGAATTGGGCCAGGCATCGGCAGCTGTTAAAAAATTGCAAATATCCCTGGTTTTCATGGAGTAAGAAGCCGTTGCTGGGCACGTGACTATGACATCAATGATCATTCAATTGTGGCTACAGCCAAAAGTATTGGTTGGAGAGCAGCGCGGTTTGCACCATTCGATTTCTCGTCACAAAATACGTCGGATTAGCCTCTTGCCAGCAGCACTGGAACAGTTTTTTCCACTTTTGCATTTTTGCCTGTCTTTTTGTTAATTGAAATCGGCTACACTGTACTATGTACCATCGCGACTGGTCATTACTATATTCAACTTTTGACTATAAGTTATGTGCCCTTCGGTAGCCCAGAAGACGTCAAATCTTTGAGCTCAGCCCATTTAACTCACCCAGCAATTGTCTTACTTCTAAGTCCAAGACAATCTCAATGTCTTTATCTGCGTGTAGAAAAACCACACCATTTGTACATAAAAAACACAAGGTACTAGATACAGTCTGCTGTAAAAAGTACAACTGATCACTGACCCACATCAATAAGGTTCTAAAAGATGCGGAATTGGCCCAGGCATCGGCAGCTGTTTAAAAAATTGCAAATTTCCCTGGTTTCCATGGAGTAAGAGCCGTTGCTGGGCACGTGACTATGACATCAATGATCATTCAATTGTGGCTACAGCCAAAAGTATTGGTCGGAAAGCAACGCGGTTTGCACCATTCGATTTCTCGTCAAAAAATACGTCGGATTAGCCTCTTACCAGCAGCACTGGAACAGTTTTTCCAGATTTGCATTTTTGCCTGGTCTTTTTGTTAATTTGAAATCGGCTACACTGTACTATGTACCATCGCTACTGGTCATTACTATATTCAACTTTTGACTATAAGTTATGTGCCCTTCGGTAGCCCAGAAGACGTCAAATCTTTGGGCCAAGCCCATTTAACTCACCCAGCAATTGTCTTACTTCTAAGTCCAAGACAATCTCAATGTCTTTATCTGCGTGTAGAAAAACCACACCATTTGTACATAAAAAAACACAAGGTACTTGATACAGTCTGCTTTAAAAGGTACAACTGATCACTGACCCACATGTATAAGGTTCTAAAAGATGCGGAATTGGACCAGGCATCGGCAGCTGTTAAAAAATTGCATATTTCCCTGGTTTCCATGGAGTAAGAGCCGTTGCTGGGCACGTGACTATGACATCAATGATCATTAAATTGTGGCTACAGCCAAAAGTATTGGTCGGGAGAGCAACGCGGTTTGCACCATTCGATTTCTCGTCACAAAATACGTCGGATTAGCCTCTTACCAGCAGCACTGGTACAGTTTTTCCACTTTTACATTTTTGCCTGGTCGTTTAGTTAATTGAAATCGGCTACACTGTACTATGTACCATCGCGACTGGTCATTACTATATTCAACTTTTGACTATAAGTTATGTGCCCTTCGGTAGCCCAGAAGACGTCAAATCTTTCGGCTAAGCCCATTTAACTCACCCAGCAATTGTCTTACTTCTAAGTCCAAGACAATCTCAATGTCTTTATCTACGAGTAGAAAAACCACACCATTTGTACATAAAAAACACAAGGTACTAGATACAGTCTGCTGTAAAAAGTACAACTGATCACTGACCCCACATCTGTAAGGTTCTAAAAGATCCCTGGTTTCCATGGAGTAAGAGCCGTTGCTGGGAACGTGACTATGACATCAATGATCATTCAGTTGTGGCTACAGCCAAAAGTAATGGTCGGAGAGCAACGCGGTTTGCACCATTCGATTTCTCGTCACAAAATACGTCGGGTTAGCCTCTTACCAGCAGCACTGGAACAATTTGTCCACTTTTGCATTTTTGCCTGGTCTTTTTGTTAATTGAAATCGGCTACACTGTACTCTGTACAATCGCGACTGGTCATTACTATATTCAACTTTTGACTATATGTTATGTGCCCTTCGGTAGCCCAGAAGACGTCAAATCTTTGGGCCAAGCCCATTTAACTCACCCAGCAATTGTGTTACTTCTAAGTGGAAGACAATCTCAATGTCTTTATCTACGTGTAGAAAAACCACACCATTTGTACATGAAAAACACAAGGTACTTGATACAGTCTGCTGTAAAAAGTACAACTGAACACTGACCAACTTCAGTAAGGTGCCAAAAGATGCGGAATTGAGCCAGGCATCGGCAGCTGTTGAAAAATTTCAAATTTCCCTGGTTTCCATGGAGTAAGAGCCGTTGCTACGCACGTGATTATGACATAAATGATCATTCAATTGTCACTACAGCCAAAAGTATTGGTCGGAGAGCCACGGGGATTGCACCATTCAAATTCTTATCACAAAATACGTCGGATTAGCCTCTTACTAGTTGCACTGGAACAGTTTTTCCACTTTTGCATTTTTGCCTGGTCTTTTGTTAATTGAAGCCGGCTACACTGTACTCTGTACAATCGCGACTGGTCATTACTATATTCAACTTTTGACTATAAGTTATGTGCCCTTCGGTAGCCCAGAAGACGTCAAATCTTTGGGATAAGCCCATTTAACTCACCCAGCAATTGTGTTACTTATAAGTGCAAGACAATCTCAATGTCTTTATTTACGTGTAGAAAAACCACACCTTTTGTACATAAAAATCACAAGGTACTTGATACAGTCTGCTGTAAAAAGTACAACTGACAACAGACCCACATGAATAAGTTGCCAAAAGATGCGGAATTTAGCCAGGCATCGGCAGCTGTTGAAAAATTGCAAATATCCCTGGTTTCCATGGAGTAAGAGCCGTTGCTACGCACGTGATTATGACATAAATGATCATTCAATTGTCGCTACAGCCAAAAGTATTGGTCGGAGAGCAACGCGGTTTGCACCATTCGATTTCTCGTCACAAAATACGTCGGATTAGCCTCTTACTAGTAGCACTGGAACAGTTTTTCCACTTTTGCATTTTTGCCTGGTCTTTTTGTTAATTGAAATCGGCTACACTGTACTCTGTACAATCGCGACTGGTCATTACTATATTCAACTTTTGACTATAAGTTATGTGCCCTTCGGTAGCCCAGAAGACGACAAATCTTTGGGCCAAGCCCATTTAACTCACCCAGCAATTGTGTTACTTCTAAGTGCAAGACAATCTCAATGTCTTTATCTACGTGTAGAAAAACCACACCATTTGTACATGAAAAACACAAGGTACTTGATACAGTCTGCTGTAAAAAGTACAACTGAACACTGACCCACTTCAGTAAGGTGCCAAAAGATGCGGAATTGAGCCAGGCATCGGCAGCTGTTGAAAAATTGCAAATTTCCCTGGTTTCCATGGAGTAAGAGACGTTGCTGGGCACGTGATTATGACATCAATGATCATTCAATTGTCACTACAGCCAAAAGTATTGGTCGGAGAGGTTTACACCATTCGATTTCTCGTCACAAAATACGTCGGATTAGCCTCTTACCAGCTGCACTGGAACAGTTTTTCCACTTTTGCATTTTTGCCTGGTGTTTTTGTTAATTGAAGCCGGCTACACTGTACTCTGTACAATCGCGACTGGTCATTACTATATTCAACTTTTGACTATAAGTTATGTGCCCTTCGGTAGCCCAGAAGACGTCAAATCTTTGGGATAAGCCATTTAACTCACCCAGCAATTGTGTTACTTATAAGTGCAAGACAATCTCAATGTCTTTATTTACGTGTAGAAAAACCACACCTTTTGTACATAAAAATCACAAGGTACTTGATACAGTCTGCTGTAAAAAGTACAACTGACAACAGACCCACATGAATAAGTTGCCAAAAGATGCGGAATTTAGCCAGGCATCGGCAGCTGTTGAAAAATTGCAAATATCCCTGGTTTCCATGGAGTAAGAGCCGTTGCTACGCACGTGATTATGACATAAATGATCATTCAATTGTCGCTACAGCCAAAAGTATTGGTCGGAGAGCAACGCGGATTGCACATTCGATTTCTCGTCACAAAATACGTCGGATTAGCCTCTTACTAGTAGCACTGGAACAGATTTTCCACTTTCGCATTTTTGCCTGGTCTTTTTGTTAATTGAAATCGGCTACACTGTACTCTGTACAATCGCGACTGGTCATTACTATATTCAACTTTTGACTATAAGTGATGTGCCCTTCGGTAGCCCAGAAGACGACAAATCTTTGGGCCAAGCCCATTTAACTCACCCAGCAATTGCCTTACTTCTAAGTGCAAGACAATCTCAATGTCTTTATCTACGTGTAGAAAAACCAGACCATTTGTACATGAAAAACACAAGGTACTTGATACAGTCTGCTGTAAAAAGTACAACTGAACACTGACCCACTTCAGTAAGGTGCCAAAAGATGCGGAATTGAGCCAGGCATCGGCAGCTGTTGAAAAATTGCAAATTTCCCTGGTTTCCATGGAGTAAGAGACGTTGCTGGGCACGTGATTATGACATTAATGATCATTCAATTGTCACTACAGCCAAAAGTATTGGTCGGAGAGCAACGCGGTTTACACCATTCGATTTCTCGTCACAAAATACGTCGGATTAGCCTCTTACCAGCTGCACTGGAACAGTTTTTCCACTTTTGCATTTTTGCCTGGTGTTTTTGTTAATTGAAGCCGGCTACACTGTACTCTGTACAATCGCGACTGGTCATTACTATATTCAACTTTTGACTATAAGTTATGTGCCCCTTCGGTAGCCCAGAAGACGTCAAATCTTTGGGCTAAGCGCATTTAACTCACCCAGCAATTGTGTTACTTCTAAGTGCAAGACAATCTCAATGTCTTTATCTACGTGTAGAAATACCACACCATTTGTACGTGAAAAACACAAGGTACTTGATACAGTCTGCTGTAAAAAGTTCAACTGACCACAGACCCACATGAATAAGGTTGCCTAAAGATGCGGAATTGGGCCAGGCATCGGCCAGCTGTTGAAAAATTGCAAATTTCCCTGGTTTCCATGGAGTAAGAGACGTTGCTGGGCACGTGATTATGACATCAATGATCATTCAATTGTCACTACAGCCAAAAGTATTGGTCGGAGAGCAACGCGGTTTACACCATTCGATTTCTCGTCACAAAATACGTCGGATTAGCCTCTTACCAGCTGCACTGGAACAGTTTTTCCACTTTTGCATTTTTACCTGGTCTTTTTGTTAATTGAAATCGGCTACACTGTACTCTGTACAATCGCGACTGGTCATTACTATATTCAACTTTTGACTATAAGTTATGTGCCCTTCGGTAGCCCAGAAGACCTGAAATCTTTGGGCTAAGCGCATTTTACTCACCCAGCAATTGCCTTACTTCTAAGTGCAAGACAATCTCAATGTCTTTATCTACGTGTAGAAAAACCACACCATTTGTACATGAAAAACACAAGGTACTTGATACAGTCTGCTGTAAAAAGTACAACTGAACACTGACCCACTTCAGTAAGGTGCCAAAAGATGCGGAATTGAGCCAGCATCGGCAGCTGTTGAAAAATTGCAAATTTCCCTGGTTTCCATGGAGTAAGAGACGTTGCTGGGCACGTGATTATGACATCAATGATCATTCAATTGTCGCTACAGCCAAAAGTATTGGTCGGAGAGCAACGCGGTTTCACCATTCGATTTCTCGTCACAAAATACGTCGGATTAGCCTCTTATTAGTAGCACTGGAACATTTTTTCCACTTTTGCATTTTTGCCTGGTCTTTTTGTTAATTGAAACCGGCTACACTGTACTCTGTACAATCGCGACTGGTCATTACTATATTCAACTTTTGACTATAAGTTATGTGCCCTTCGGTAGCCCAGAAGACGTCAAATCTTTGGGCTAAGCCCATTTAACTCACCCAGCAATTGTCTTACTTCTAAGTCCAAGACAATCTCAATGTCTTTATCTACGTGTAGAAAAACCACACCTTTTGTACATAAAAATCACAAGGTACTTGATACAGTCTGCTGTAAAAAGTACAACTGACAACAGACCCACATGAATAATGGTGCCAAAAGATGCGGAATTTAGCCAGGCATCGGCAGCTGTTGAAAAATTGCAAATAATCCTGGTTTCCATGGAGTAAGAGACGTTGCTGGGCACGTGATTATAACATCAATGATCATTCAATTGTCACTACAGCCAAAAGTATTGGTCGGAGAGCAACCGCGGTTTGCACCATTCGATTGCAACGCGGTTTGCACCATTCGATTTCTCGTCACAAAATACGTCGGATTAGCTTCTTACTAGTAGCACTGGAATAGTTTTTCCACTTTTGCATTTTTGCCTGGTGTTTTTTGTTAATTGAAACCGGGCTACACTGTACTCTGTACAATCGCGACTGGTCATTACTATATTCAACTTTTGACTATAAGTTATGTGCCCTTCGGTAGCCCAGAAGACCTGAAATCTTTGGGCTAAGCGCATTTAACTCACCCAGCAATTGTGTTACTTCTAAGCGCAAGACAATCTCAATGTCTTTATCTACGTGTAGAAAAACCATACCATTTGTACGTGAAAAACACAAGGTACTTGATACAGTCTGCTGTAAAAAAGTACAACTGAACACTGACCCACCATTTATAAGGTGCCAAAAGATGCGGAATTTGGCCAGGCATCGGCAGCTGTTAGAAAGTTGCAAATATCCCTGGTTTCCATGGAGTAAGAGACGTTGCTGGGCACGTGATTATGGCATAAATGATTATAGAATTGTCTCTACAGCCAGTATTGGTCGGAGAGCAACGCGGTTTGCACCATTCGATTTCTCGTCACAAAAATACGTCGGATTAGCCTCTTACTAGTAGCACTGGAACAGTTTTTCCACTTTTGCATTTTTGCCTGGTCTTTTTGTTAATTGAAATCGGTTACACTGTACTCTGTACAATCGCGACTGGTCATTACTATATTCAACTTTTGACTATAAGTTATGTGCCCTTCGGAAGCCCAGAAGACGTCAAATCTTTTGGCTAAGCCCATTTAACTCACCCAGCAATTGTCTTACTTCTAAGTCAAAGACAATCTCAATGTCTTTATCTACGTGTAGAAAAACCACACCATTTGTACATAAAAAACACAAGGTACTTGATACAGTCTGCTGTAAAAAGTACAACTGAACACTGACCCACATTTATAAGGTGCCAAAAGATGCGGAATTTGGCCAGGCATCGGCAGCTGTTAAAAAATTGCAAATATCCCTGGTTTCCATGGAGTAAGAGACGTTGCTGGGCACGTGATTATGGCATAAATGATTATAGAATTGTCTCTACAGCCAACAGTATTGGTCGGAGAGCAACGCGGTTTGCACCATTCGATTTCTCGTCACAAAATACGTCGGATTAGCCTCTTACCAGCAGCACTGGAACAGTTTTTTCCACTTTTGCATTTTTGCCTGGTCTTTTTGTTAATTGAAATCGGTTACACTGTACTCTGTACAATCGCGACTGGTCATTACTATATTCAACTTTTGACTATAAGTTATGTGCCCTTCGGTAGCCCAGAAGACGACAAATATTTGGGCTAAGCCCATTTAACTCACCCAGCAATTGCCTACTTCTAAGTGCAAGACAATCTCAATGTCTTTATCTACGTGTAGAAAAAACCACACCATTTGTACATGAAAAACACAAGGTACTTGATACAGTCTGCTGTAAAAAGTACAACTGAACACTGACCCACTTCAGTAAGGTGCCAAAAGATGCGGAATTGAGCCAGGCATCGGTAGCTGTTGAAAAATTGCGAATTTCAATGGTTTCCATGGAGTAAGAGACGTTGCTGGGCACGTGATTATGACATCAATGATCATTCAATTGTCACTACAGCCAAAAGTATTGGTCGGAGAGCAACGCGGTTTGCACCATTCGATTTCTTGTCACAAAATACGTCGGATTAGCCTCTTACCAGCACCACTGGAACAGTTTTTCCACTTTTGCATTTTTACCTGGTCTTTTTGTTAATTGAAATCGGCTACACTGTACTCTGTACAATCGCGACTGATCATTACTATATTCAACTTTTGACTATAAGTTATGTGCCCTTCGGTAGCCCAGAAGACGTCAAATCTTTGGGCTAAGCGCATTTAACTCACCCAGCAATTGTGTTACTTCCAAGTGCAAGACAATCTCAATGTCTTTATTTACGTGTAGAAAAAACCACACCTTTTGTACATAAAAATCACAAGGTACTTGATACAGTCTGCTGTAAAAAGTACAACTGACAACAGACCCACATGAATAAGGTGCCAAAAGATGCGGAATTTAGCCAGGCATCGGCAGCTGTTGAAAAATTGCAAATTTTCCTGGTTTCCATGGAGTAAGAGACGTTGCTGGGCACGTGATTATGACATCAATGATCATTCAATTGTCACTACAGCCAAAAGTATTGGTCGGAGAGCAACGCGGTTTGCACCATTCGATTTGTCGTCACAAAATACGTCGGATTAGAATCTTGTCAGCAGCACTGGAACAATTTTTCCAATTTTGCATTTTTGCCTGGTCTTTTTGTTAATTGAAACCGGCTACACTGTACTACGTACCATCGCGACTGGTCATTACTATATTCAACTTTTGACTATATGTTATGTGCCCTTCGGTAGCCCAGAAGACCTGAAATCTTTGGGCTAAGCGCATTTAACTCACCCAGCAATTGTGTTACTTCTAAGTGCAAGACAATCTCAATGTCTTTATCTACGTGTAGAAATACCACACCATTTGTACGTGAAAAAACACAAGGTACTTGATACAGTCTGCTGTAAAAAGTTCAACTGACCACAGACCCACATGAATAAGGTGCCTAAAGATGCGGAATTGGGCCAGGCATCGGCAGCTGTTAAAAAAATTGCAAATATCCCTGGTTTTCATGGAGTAAGAGCCGTTGCTGGGCACGTGATTATGACATCAATGATCATTCAATTGTCGCTACAGCCAAAAGTATTGGTCGGAGAGCAACGCGGTTTCCACCATTCGATTTCTCGTCACAAAATACGTCGGATTAGCCTCTTATTAGTAGCACTGGAACATTTTTTCCACTTTTGCATTTTTGCCTGGTCTTTTTGTTAATTGAAACCGGCTACACTGTACTCTGTACAATCGCGACTGGTCATTACTATATTCAACTTTTGACTATAAGTTATGTGCCCTTCGGTAGCCCAGAAGACGTCAAATCTTTGGGCTAAGCCCATTTAACTCACCCAGCAATTGTCTTACTTCTAAGTCCAAGACAATCTCAATGTCTTTATCTACGTGTAGAAAAACCACACCTTTTGTACATAAAAATCACAAGGTACTTGATACAGTCTGCTGTAAAAAGTACAACTGACAACAGACCCACATGAATAAGGTGCCAAAAGATGCGGAATTTAGCCAGGCATCGGCAGCTGTTGAAAAATTGCAAATAATCCTGGTTTCCATGGAGTAAGAGACGTTGCTGGGCACGTGATTATAACATCAATGATCATTCAATTGTCACTACAGCCAAAAGTATTGGTCGGAGAGCAACGCGGTTTGCACCATTCGATTTCTCGTCACAAAATACGTCGGATTAGCTTCTTACTAGTAGCACTGGAATAGTTTTTCCACTTTTGCATTTTTGCCTGGTGTTTTTGTTAATTGAAACCGGCTACACTGTACTCTGTACAATCGCGACTGGTCATTACTATATTCAACTTTTGACTATAAGTTATGTGCCCTTCGGTAGCCCAGAAGACCTGAAATCTTTGGGCTAAGCGCATTTAACTCACCCAGCAATTGTGTTACTTCTAAGCGCAAGACAATCTCAATGTCTTTATCTACGTGTAGAAAAACCATACCATTTGTACGTGAAAAACACAAGGTACTTGATACAGTCTGCTGTAAAAAGTACAACTGAACACTGACCCACATTTATAAGGTGCCAAAAGATGCGGAATTTGGCCAGGCATCGGCAGCTGTTAGAAAGTTGCAAATATCCCTGGTTTCCATGGAGTAAGAGACGTTGCTGGGCACGTGATTATGGCATAAATGATTATAGAATTGTCTCTACAGCCAGTATTGGTCGGAGAGCAACGCGGTTTGCACCATTCGATTTCTCGTCACAAAATACGTCGGATTAGCCTCTTACTAGTAGCACTGGAACAGTTTTTCCACTTTTGCATTTTTGCCTGGTCTTTTTGTTAATGAAATCGGTTACACTGTACTCTGTACAATCGCGACTGGTCATTACTATATTCAACTTTTGACTATAAGTTATGTGCCCCTTCGGAAGCCCAGAAGACGTCAAATCTTTTGGCTAAGCCCATTTAACTCACCCAGCAATTGTCTTACTTCTAAGTCAAAGACAATCTCAATGTCTTTATCTACGTGTCGAGAAAAACCACACCATTTGTACATAAAAAACACAAGGTACTTGATACAGTCTGCTGTAAAACAGTACAACTGAACACTGACCCACATTTATAAGGTGCCAAAAGATGCGGAATTTGGCCAGGCATCGGCAGCTGTTAAAAAATTGCAAATATCCCTGGTTTCCATGGAGTAAGAGACGTTGCTGGGCACGTGATTATGGCATAAATGATTATAGAATTGTCTCTACAGCCAACAGTATGGTCGGAGAGCAACGCGGTTTGCACCATTCGATTTCTCGTCACAAAATACGTCGGATTAGCCTCTTACCAGCAGCACTGGAACAGTTTTTCCACTTTTGCATTTTTGCCTGGTCTTTTTGTTAATTGAAATCGGTTACACTGTACTCTGTACAATCGCGACTGGTCATTACTATATTCAACTTTTGACTATAAGTTATGTGCCCTTCGGTAGCCCAGAAGACGACAAATATTTGGGCTAAGCCCATTTAACTCACCCAGCAATTGCCTTACTTCTAAGTGCAAGACAATCTCAATGTCTTTATCTACGTGTAGAAAAACCACACCATTTGTACATGAAAAACACAAGGTACTTGATACAGTCTGCTGTAAAAAGTACAACTGAACACTGACCCACTTCAGTAAGGTGCCAAAAGATGCGGAATTGAGCCAGGCATCGGCAGCTGTTGAAAAATTGCGAATTTCAATGGTTTCCATGGAGTAAGAGACGTTGCTGGGCACGTGATTATGACATCAATGATCATTCAATTGTCACTACAGCCAAAAGTATTGGTCGGAGAGCAACGCGGTTTGCACCATTCGATTTCTTGTCACAAAATACGTCGGATTAGCCTCTTACCAGCACCACTGGAACAGTTTTTCCACTTTTGCATTTTTACCTGGTCTTTTTGTTAATTGAAATCGGCTACACTGTACTCTGTACAATCGCGACTGATCATTACTATATTCAACTTTTGACTATAAGTTATGTGCCCTTCGGTAGCCCAGAAGACGTCAAATCTTTGGGCTAAGCGCATTTAACTCACCCAGCAATTGTGTTACTTCCAAGTGCAAGACAATCTCAATGTCTTTATTTACGTGTAGAAAAACCACACCTTTTGTACATAAAAATCACAAGGTACTTGATACAGTCTGCTGTAAAAAGTACAACTGACAACAGACCCACATGAATAAGGTGCCAAAAGATGCGGAATTTAGCCAGGCATCGGCAGCTGTTGAAAAATTGCAAATTTTCCTGGTTTCCATGGAGTAAGAGACGTTGCTGGGCACGTGATTATGACATCAATGATCATTCAATTGTCACTACAGCCAAAAGTATTTGTCGGAGAGCAACGCGGTTTGCACCATTCGATTTGTCGTCACAAAATACGTCGGATTAGAATCTTGTCAGCAGCACTGGAACAATTTTTCCAATTTTGCATTTTTGCCTGGTCTTTTTGTTAATTGAAACCGGCTACACTGTACTACGTACCATCGCGGACTGGTCATTACTATATTCAACTTTTGACTATATGTTATGTGCCCTTCGGTAGCCCAGAAGACCTGAAATCTTTGGGGCTAAGCGCATTTAACTCACCCAGCAATTGTGTTACTTCTAAGTGCAAGACAATCTCAATGTCTTTATCTACGTGTAGAAATACCACACCATTTGTACGTGAAAAACACAAGGTACTTGATACAGTCTGCTGTAAAAAGTTCAACTGACCACAGACCCACATGAATAAGGTGCCTAAAGATGCGGAATTGGGCCAGGCATCGGCAGCTGTTAAAAAATTGCAAATATCCCTGGTTTTCATGGAGTAAGAGCGTTGCTGGGCACGTGATTATGACATCAATGATCATTCAATTGTCGCTACAGCCAAAAGTATTGGTCGGAGAGCAACGCGGTTTCCACCATTCGATTTCTCGTCACAAAATACGTCGGATTAGCCTCTTATTAGTAGCACTGGAACATTTTTTCCACTTTTGCATTTTTGCCTGGTCTTTTTGTTAATTGAAACCGGCTACACTGTACTCTGTACAATCGCGACTGGTCATTACTATATTCAACTTTTGACTATAAGTTATGTGCCCTTCGGTAGCCCAGAAGACGTCAAATCTTTGGGCTAAGCCCATTTAACTCACCCAGCAATTGTCTTACTTCTAAGTCCAAGACAATCTCAATGTCTTTATCTACGTGTAGAAAAACCACACCTTTTGTACATAAAAATCACAAGGTACTTGATACAGTCTGCTGTAAAAAGTACAACTGACAACAGACCCACATGAATAAGGTGCCAAAAGATGCGGAATTTAGCCAGGCATCGGCAGCTGTTGAAAAATTGCAAATAATCCTGGTTTCCATGGAGTAAGAGACGTTGCTGGGCACGTGATTATAACATCAATGATCATTCAATTGTCACTACAGCCAAAAGTATTGGTCGGAGAGCAACGCGGTTTGCACCATTCGATTTCTCGTCACAAAATACGTCGGATTAGCTTCTTACTAGTAGCACTGGAATAGTTTTTCCTCTTTTGCATTTTTGCCTGGGTGTTTTTGTTAATTGAAACCGGCTACACTGTACTCTGTACAATCGCGACTGGTCATTACTATATTCAACTTTTGACTATAAGTTATGTGCCCCTTCGGTAGCCCAGAAGACCTGAAATCTTTGGGCCAAGCGCATTTAACTCACCCAGCAATTGTGTTACTTCTAAGCGCAAGACAATCTCAATGTCTTTATCTACGTGTAGAAATACCACACCATTTGTACGTGAAAAAACACAAGGTACTTGATACAGTCTGCTGTAAAAAGTTCAACTGACCACAGACCCACATGAATAAGGTGCCTAAAGATGCGGAATTGGGCCAGGCATCGGCAGCTGTTAAAAAATTGCAAATATCCCTGGTTTTCATGGAGTAAGAGCCGTTGCTGGGCACGTGATTATGACATCAATGATCATTCAATTGTCGCTACAGCCAAAAGTATTGGTCGGAGAGCAACGCGGTTTCCACCATTCGATTCTCGTCACAAAATACGTCGGATTAGCCTCTTATTAGTAGCACTGGAACATTTTTTCCACTTTTGCATTTTTGCCTGGTCTTTTTGTTAATTGAAACCGGCTACACTGTACTCTGTACAATCGCGACTGTCATTACTATATTCAACTTTTGACTATAAGTTATGTGCCCTTCGGTAGCCCAGAAGACGTCAAATCTTTGGGCTAAGCCCATTTAACTCACCCAGCAATTGTCTTACTTCTAAGTCCAAGACAATCTCAATGTCTTTATCTACGTGTAGAAAAACCACACCTTTTGTACATAAAAATCACAAGGTACTTGATACAGTCTGCTGTAAAAAGTACAACTGACAACAGGACCCACATGAATAAGGTGCCAAAAGATGCGGAATTTAGCCAGGCATCGGCAGCTGTTGAAAAATTGCAAATAATCCTGGTTTCCATGGAGTAAGAGACGTTGCTGGGCACGTGATTATAACATCAATGATCATTCAATTGTCACTACAGCCAAAAGTATTGGTCGGAGAGCAACGCGGTTTGCACCATTCGATTTCTCGTCACAAAATACGTCGGATTAGCTTCTTACTAGTAGCACTGGAATAGTTTTTCCTCTTTTGCATTTTTGCCTGGGTGTTTTTGTTAATTGAAACCGGCTACACTGTACTCTGTACAATCGCGACTGGTCATTACTATATTCAACTTTTGACTATAAGTTATGTGCCCTTCGGTAGCCCAGAAGACCTGAAATCTTGGGCCAAGCGCATTTAACTCACCCAGCAATTGTGTTACTTCTAAGCGCAAGACAATCTCAATGTCTTTATCTACGTGTAGAAAAACCATACCATTTGTACATAAAAAAACACAAGGTACTTGATACAGTCTGCTGTAAAAAGTACAACTGAACACTGACCCACATTTATAAGGTGTCAAAAGATGCGGAATTTGGCCAGGCATCGGCAGCTGTTAGAAAGTTGCAAATATCCTGGTTTCCATGGAGTAAGAGACGTTGCTGGGCACGTGATTATGGCATAAATGATTATAGAATTGTCTCTACAGCCAGTATTGGTCGGAGAGCAACGCGGTTTGCACCATTCGATTTCTCGTCACAAAATACGTCGGATTAGCCTCTTACTAGTAGCACTGGAACAGTTTTTTCCACTTTTGCATTTTTTGCCTGGTCTTTTTGTTAATTGAAATCGGTTACACTGTACTCTGTACAATCGCGACTGGTCATTACTATATTCAACTTTTGACTATAAAGTTATGTGCCCTTCGGAAGCCCAGAAGACGTCAAATCTTTTGGCTAAGCCCATTTAAACTCACCCAGCAATTGTCTTACTTCTAAGTCAAAGACAATCTCAATGTCTTTATCTACGTGTAGAAAAACCACACCATTTGTACATAAAAAACACAAGGTACTTGATACAGTCTGCTGTAAAAAAGTACAACTGAACACTGACCCACATTTATAAGGTGCCAAAAGATGCGGAATTTGGCCAGGCATCGGCAGCTGTTAAAAAATTGCAAATATCCCTGGTTTCCATGGAGTAAGAGACGTTGCTGGGCACGTGATTTTGCATAAATGATTATAGAATTGTCTCTACAGCCAACAGTATTGGTCGGAGAGCAACGCGGTTTGCACCATTCGATTTCTCGTCACAAAATACGTCGGATTAGCCTCTTAACCAGCAGCACTGGAACAGTTTTTCCACTTTTGCATTTTTGCCTGGTCTTTTTGTTAATTGAAATCGGTTACACTGTACTCTGTACAATCGCGACTGGTCATTACTATATTCAACTTTTGACTATAAGTTATGTGCCCTTCGGTAGCCCAGAAGACGACAAATATTTGGGCTAAGCCCATTTTAACTCACCCAGCAATTGCCTTACTTCTAAGTGCAAGACAATCTCAATGTCTTTATCCTACGTGTAGAAAAACCACACCATTTGTACATGAAAAACACAAGGTACTTGATACAGTCTGCTGTAAAAAGTACAACTGAACACTGACCCACTTCAGTAAGGTGCCAAAAGATGCGGAATTGAGCCAGGCATCGGCAGCTGTTGAAAAATTGCGAATTTCAATGGTTTCCATGGAGTAAGAGACGTTGCCTGGGCACGTGATTATGACATCAATGATCATTCAATTGTCCACTACAGCCAAAAGTATTGGTCGGAGAGCAACGCGGTTTGCACCATTCGATTTCTTGTCACAAAATACGTCGGATTAGCCTCTTACCAGCACCACTGGAACAGTTTTTCCACTTTTGCATTTTTACCTGGTCTTTTTGTTAATTGAAATCGGCTACACTGTACTCTGTACAATCGCGACTGATCATTACTATATTCAACTTTTGACTATAAGTTATGTGCCCTTCGGTAGCCCAGAAGACGTCAAATCTTTGGGCTAAGCGCATTTAACTCACCCAGCAATTGTGTTACTTCCAAGTGCAAGACAATCTCAATGTCTTTATTTACGTGTAGAAAAACCACACCTTTTGTACATAAAAATCACAAGGTACTTGATACAGTCTGCTGTAAAAAGTACAACTGACAACAGACCCACATGAATAAGGTGCCAAAAGATGCGGAATTTAGCCAGGCATCGGCAGCTGTTGAAAAATTGCAAATTTTCCTGGTTTCCATGGAGTAAGAGACGTTGCTGGGCACGTGATTATGACATCAATGATCATTCAATTGTCACTACAGCCAAAAGTATTTGTCGGAGAGCAACGCGGTTTGCACCATTCGATTTGTCGTCACAAAATACGTCGGATTAGAATTTTGTCAGCAGCACTGGAACAATTTTTCCAATTTTGCATTTTTGCCTGGTCTTTTTGTTAATTGAAACCGGCTACACTGTACTACGTACCATCGCGACTGGTCATTACTATATTCAACTTTTGACTATATGTTATGTGCCCTTCTGTAGCCCAGAAGACGTCAAATCTTTGGGTTAAGCCCATTTTAACTCACCCAGCAATTGCCTTACTTCTAAGTCGAAGACAATCTCAATGTCTTTGTCTACGTGTAGAAAAACCAAACCATTTGTACATAAAAAACACAAGGTACTTGATACAGTCTGCTGTAAAAAGTACAACTAAACACTGACCCACATTTATAAGGTGCCAAAAGATGCGGAATTGGGCCAGGCATCGGCAGCTGTTAAAAAATTGCAAATATCCCTGGTTTCCATGGAGTAAGAGCCGTTGCTGGGCACGTGATTATGACATAAATGATCATTTAATTGTCACTACAGCCAAAAGTATTGGTCGGAGAGCAACGCGGTTTGCACCATTCGATTTCTCGTCACAAAATACGTCGGATTAGCCTCTTACCAGCAGCACTGGAACAGTTTTTCAACTTTTGCATTTTTACCTGGTCTTTTTGTTAATTGAAATCGGCTACACTGTACTCTGTACAATCGCGACTGGTCATTACTATATTCAGCTTTTGACTATAAGTTATGTGCCCTTCGGTAGCCCAGAAGACGTCAAATCTTTGGGCTAAGCCCATTTAACTCACCCAGCAATTGTCTTACTTCTAAGTCCAAGACAATCTCAATGTCTTTATCTACGTGTAGAAGAAACCACAACCTTTTGTACATAAAAATCACAAGGTACTTGATACAGTCTGCTGTAAAAAGTACAACTGACAACAGACCCACATGAATAAGGTGCCCAAAGATGCGGAATTGGGCCAGGCATCGGCAGCTGTTAAAAAATTGCAAATATCCCTGGTTTCCATGGAGTAAGAGCCGTTGCAAGGCACGTGATTTTGACATAAATGATCATTGAATTGTCGCTACAGCCAAAAGTATTGGTCGGAGAGCAACGCGGATTGCACCATTCGATTTCTCGTCACAAAATACGTCGGATTAGCCTCTTACTAGTAGCACTGGAACAGTTTTTCCACTTTTGCATTTTTGCCTGGTGTTTTTGTTAATTGAAACGGCTACACTGTACTCTGTACAATCGCGACTGGTCATTACTATATTCAACTTTTGACTATAAGTTATGTGCCCTTCGGTAGCCCAGAAGACCTGAAATCTTTGGGCCAAGCCCATTTAACTCACCCAACAATTGTCTTATTTCTAAGTCCAAGACAATCTCAATGTCTTTATCTACGTGTAGAAAAACCACACCATTTGTACGTGAAAAAACACAAGGTACTTGATACAGTCTGCTGTAAAAAGTACAACTGAACACTGACCCACTTCAGTAAGGTGCCAAAAGATGCGGATTGAGCCAGGCATCGGCAGCTGTTGAAAAATTGCAAATTTCCCTGGTTTCCATGGAGTAAGAGACGTTGCTGGGCACGTGATTATGACATCAATGATCATTCAATTGTCACTACAGCCAAAAGTATTGGTCGGAGAGCAACGCGGTTTGCACCATTCGATTTCTTGTCACAAAATACGTCGGATTAGCCTCTTACCAGCAGCACTGGAACAGTTTTTCCACTTTTGCATTTTTACCTGGTCTTTTTGTTAATTGAAATCGGCTACACTGTACTCTGTACAATCGCGACTGGTCATTACTATATTTAACTTTTGACTATAAGTTATGTGCCCTTCGGTAGCCCAGAAGACGTCAAATCTTTGGCTAAGCCCATTTAACTCACCCAGCAATTGTCTTACTTCCAAGTGCAAGACAATCTCAATGTCTTTATCTACGTGTAGAAAAAACCACACCTTTTGTACAGAAAAATCACAAGGTACTTGATACAGTCTGCTGTAAAAAGTACAACTGACAACAGACCCACATGAATAAGGTGCCAAAAGATGCGGAATTGGGCAGGCATCGGCAGCTGTTAAAAAATTGCAAATATCCCTG
>NW_027018088.1:0-86867 GCF_032854445.1 Liolophura sinensis | reverse complement strand
ATTAGCCTCTTACCAGCAGCATTGGAACAGTTTTTTCCACTTTTGGATTTTTGCCTGGTATTTTTTCTAATTGAAATCGGCTACATTAACTATGTACAATCGCGACTGGTCATTACTATATTCAACTTTTCATTATAAGTTATGTGCCCTTCGGTAGCCCAGACGACGTCAAATCTTTGGGCCAAGCCCATTTAACTCACCCAGCAGTTGTCTTACTTCTAAGTCGAAGACAAACTCAATGTCTTTATCTACATGTAGAAAAACCACACCATTTGCATATAAAAAAAACACAAGGTACTTGATACAGTCCGCTGTAAAAAGTACAATTGAACACTGACCCACATCAATAAGGTGCCAAAAGATGCGCAATTGGGCCAGGCATCTCCAGCTGTTGAAAAATTGCAAATTTCCTTGGTTTCCATGGAGTAAGAGCCGTTGCTGGGCACGTGATCTTGACATCAATGATTATTCATTTGTGGCTACAGCCAAAAGTATTGGTCGGAGAGCAACGCGGTTTGCACCATTCGATTTCTCGTCAAAAAATACGTCGGATTAGCCTCTTACCAGCAGCATTGGAACAGTTTTTCCACTTTTGGATTTTTGCCTGGTTTTCTTGCTAATTGAAATCGGCTACATTAACTATGTACAATCGCGACTGGTCATTACTATATTCAACTTTTCATTATAAGTTATGTGCCCTTCGGTAGCCCAGACGACGTCAAATCTTTGGGCCAAGCCCATTTAACTCACCCAGCAGTTGTCTTACTTCTAAGTCGAAGACAAACTCAATGTCTTTATCTACATGTAGAAAAACCACACCATTTGCATATAAAAAAAACACAAGGTACTTGATACAGTCCGCTGTAAAAAGTACAATTGAACACTGACCCACATCAATAAGGTGCCAAAAGATGCGCAATTGGGCCAGGCATCTCCAGCTGTTGAAAAATTGCAAATTTCCTTGGTTTCCATGGAGTAAGAGCCGTTGCTGGGCACGTGATCTTGACATCAATGATTATTCATTTGTGGCTACAGCCAAAAGTATTGGTCGGAGAGCAACGCGGTTTGCACCATTCGATTTCTCGTCAAAAAATACGTCGGATTAGCCTCTTACCAGCAGCATTGGAACAGTTTTTCCACTTTTGGATTTTTGCCTGGTCTTTTTGCGAATTGAAATCGGCTACATTAACTATGTACAATCGCGACTGGTCATTACTATATTCAACTTTTCATTATAAGTTATGTGCCCTTCGGTAGCCCAGAAGACGTCATATCTTTGGGCCAAGCCCATTTAACTCACCCAGCAGTTGTCTTACTTCTAAGTCGATGACAAACTCAGTGTCTTTATCTACATGTAGAAAAACCACACCATTTGTATATAAAAAAAACACAAGGTACTTGATACAGTCCGCTGTGAAAAGTACAATTGAACACTGACCCACATCAAAAGGTGCCAAAAGATGTGCAATTGGGCCAGGCATCTCCAGCTGTTGAAAAATTGCAAATTTCCTTGGTTTCCATGGAGTAAGAGCCGTTGCTGGGCACGTGATCTTGACATCAATGATTATTCATTTGTGGCTACAGCCAAAAGTATTGGTCGGAGAGCAACGCGGTTTGCACCATTCGATTTCTCGTCAAAAAATACGTCGGATTAGCCTCTTACCAGCAGCATTGGAACAGATTTTCCACTTTTGGATTTTTGCCTGGTCTTTTTGCTAATTGAAGTCGGCTACATTAACTATGTACAATCGCGACTGGTCATTACTATATTCAACTTTTCACTATAAGTTATGTGCCCATCGGTAGCCCAGACGACGTCAAATCTTTGGGCCAAGCCCATTTAACTCACCCAGCATATGTCTTACTTCTAAGTCGAAGACAAACTCAATGTCTTTATCTACATGTAGAAAAACCACACCATTTGTATATAAAAAAAACACAAGGTACTTGATACAGTCCGCTGTAAAAAGTACAATTGAACACTGACCCACATCAATAAGGTGCCAAAAGATGCGCAATTGGGCCAGGCATCTCCAGCTGTTGAAAAATTGCAAATTTCCTTGGTTTCCATGGAGTAAGAGCCGTTGCTGGGCACGTGATCTTGACATCAATGATTATTCATTTGTGGCTACAGCCAAAAGTATTGGTCGGAGAGCAACGCGGTTTGCACCATTCGATTTCTCGTCCAAAAATACGTCGGATTAGCCTCTTACCAGCAGCATTGGAACAGTTTTTCCACTTTTGGATTTTTGCCTGGTCTTTTTGCGAATTGAAATCGGCTACATTAACTATGTACAATCGCGACTGGTCATTACTATATTCAACTTTTCATTATAAGTTATGTGCCCTTCGGTAGCCCAGAAGACGTCATATCTTTGGGCCAAGCCCATTTAACTCACCCAGCAGTTGTCTTACTTCTAAGTCGAAGACAAACTCAATGTCTTTATCTACATGTAGAAAAACCACACCATTTGTATATAAAAAAAACACAAGGTACTTGATACAGTCCGCTGTAAAAAGTACAATTGAACACTGACCCACATCAATAAGGTGCCAAAAGATGCGCAATTGGGCCAGGCATCTCCAGCTGTTGAAAAATTGCAAATTTCCTTGGTTTCCATGGAGTAAGAGCCGTTGCTGGGCACGTGATCTTGACATCAATGATTATTCATTTGTGGCTACAGCCAAAAGTATTGGTCGGAGAGCAACGCGGTTTGCACCATTCGATTTCTCGTCAAAAAATACGTCGGATTAGCCTCTTACCAGCAGCATTGGAACAGTTTTTCCACTTTTGGATTTTTGCCTGGTCTTTTTGCGAATTGAAATCGGCTACATTAACTATGTACAATCGCGACTGGTCATTACTATATTCAACTTTTCATTATAAGTTATGTGCCCTTCGGTAGCCCAGAAGACGTCATATCTTTGGGCCAAGCCCATTTAACTCACCCAGCAGTTGTCTTACTTCTAAGTCGATGACAAACTCAATGTCTTTATCTACATGTAGAAAAACCACACCATTTGTATATTAAAAAAACACAAGGTACTTGATACAGTCCGCTGTGAAAAGTACAATTGAACACTGACCCACATCAAAAGGTGCCAAAAGATGTGCAATTGGGCCAGGCATCTCCAGCTGTTGAAAAATTGCAAATTTCCTTGGTTTCCATGGAGTAAGAGCCGTTGCTGGGCACGTGATCTTGACATCAATGATTATTCATTTGTGGCTACAGCCAAAAGTATTGGTCGGAGAGCAACGCGGTTTGCACCATTCGATTTCTCGTCAAAAAATACGTCGGATTAGCCTCTTACCAGCAGCATTGGAACAGTTTTTCCACTTTTGGATTTTTGCCTGGTCTTTTTGCTAATTGAAGTCGGCTACATTAACTATGTACAATCGCGACTGGTCATTACTATATTCAACTTTTCACTATAAGTTATGTGCCCATCGGTAGCCCAGACGACGTCAAATCTTTGGGCCAAGCCCATTTAACTCACCCAGCAAATGTCTTACTTCTAAGTCGAAGACAAACTCAATGTCTTTATCTACATGTAGAAAAACCACACCATTTGTATATAAAAAAAACACAAGGTACTTGATACAGTCCGCTGTAAAAAGTACAATTGAACACTGACCCACATCAATAAGGTGCCAAAAGATGCGCAATTGGGCCAGGCATCTCCAGCTGTTGAAAAATTGCAAATTTCCTTGGTTTCCATGGAGTAAGAGCCGTTGCTGGGCACGTGATCTTGAAATCAATGATTATTCATTTGTGGCTACAGCCAAAAGTATTGGTCGGAGAGCAACGCGGTTTGCACCATTCGATTTCTCGTCCAAAAATACGTCGGATTAGCCTCTTACCAGCAGCATTGGAACAGTTTTTCCACTTTTGGATTTTTGCCTGGTCTTTTTGCGAATTGAAATCGGCTACATTAACTATGTACAATCGCGACTGGTCATTACTATATTCAACTTTTCATTATAAGTTATGTGCCCTTCGGTAGCCCAGAAGACGTCATATCTTTGGGCCAAGCCCATTTAACTCACCCAGCAGTTGTCTTACTTCTAAGTCGAAGACAAACTCAATGTCTTTATCTACATGTAGAAAAACCACACCATTTGTATATAAAAAAAACACAAGGTACTTGATACAGTCCGCTGTAAAAAGTACAATTGAACACTGACCCACATCAATAAGGTGCCAAAAGATGCGCAATGGGCCAGGCATCTCCAGCTGTTGAAAAATTGCAAATTTCCTTGGTTTCCATGGAGTAAGAGCCGTTGCTGGGCACGTGATCTTGACATCAATGATTATTCATTTGTGGCTACAGCCAAAAGTATTGGTCGGAGAGCAACGCGGTTTGCACCATTCGATTTCTCGTCAAAAAATACGTCGGATTAGCCTCTTACCAGCAGCATTGGAACAGTTTTTCCACTTTTGGATTTTTGCCTGGTCTTTTTGCTAATTGAAATCGGCTACATTAACTATGTACAATCGCGACTGGTCATTACTATATTCAACTTTTCATTATAAGTTATGTGCCCTTCGGTAGCCCAGACGACGTCAAATCTTTGGGCCAAGCCCATTTAACTCACCCAGCAAATGTCTTACTTCTAAGTCGAAGACAAACTCAATGTCTTTATCTACATGTAGAAAAACCACACCATTTGTATATAAAAAAAACACAAGGTACTTGATACAGTCCGCTGTAAAAAGTACAATTGAACACTGACCCACATCAATAAGGTGCCAAAAGATGCGTAATTGGGCCAGGCATCTCCAGCTGTTGAAAAATTGCAAATTTCCTTGGTTTCCATGGAGTAAGAGCCGTTGCTGGGCACGTGATCTTGACATCAATGATTATTCATTTGTGGCTACAGCCAAAAGTATTGGTCGGAGAGCAACGCGGTTTGCACCATTCGATTTCTCGTCCAAAAATACGTCGGATTAGCCTCTTACCAGCAGCATTGGAACAGTTTTTCCACTTCGGATTTTTGCCTGGTCTTTTTGCTAATTGAAATCGGCTACATTAACTATGTACAATCGCGACTGGTCATTACTATATTCAACTTTTCATTATAAGTTATGTGCAATTCGGTAGCCCAGACAACGTCAAATCTTTGGGCCAAGCCCATTTAACTCACCCAGCAGTTGTCTTACTTCTAAGTCGAAGACAAACTCAATGTCTTTATCTACATGTAGAAAAACCACACCATTTGTATATAAAAAAAACACAAGGTACTTGATACAGTCCGCTGTGAAAAGAACAATTGAACACTGACCCACATCAAAAGGTGCCAAAAGATGTGCAATTGGGCCAGGCATCTCCAGCTGTTGAAAAATTGCAAATTTCCTTGGTTTCCATGGAGTAAGAGCCGTTGCTGGGCACGTGATCTTGACATCAATGATTATTCATTTGTGGCTACAGCCAAAAGTATTGGTCGGAGAGCAACGCGGTTTGCACCATTCGATTTCTCGTCAAAAAATACGTCGGATTAGCCTCTTACCAGCAGCATTGGAACAGTTTTTCCATTTTTGGATTTTTGCCTGGTCTTTTTGCTAATTGAAATCGGCTACATTAACTATGTACAATCGCGACTGGTCTTTACTATATTCAACTTTTCATTATAAGTTATGTGCCCTTCGGTAGCCCAGACGACGTCAAATCTTTGGGCCAAGCCCATTTAACTCACCCAGCAGTTGTCTTACTTCTAAGTCGAAGACAAACTCAATGTCTTTATCTACATGTAGAAAACCCACACCATTTGCATATAAAAAAAACACAAGGTACATGATACAGTCTGCTGCAAAAACGTACAATTGAACACTGACCCACATCAATAAGGTGCCAAAAGATGCGCAATTGGGCCAGGCATCTCCAGCTGTTGAAAAATTGCAAATTTCCTTGGTTTCCATGGAGTAAGAGCCGTTGCTGGGCACGTGATCTTGACATCAATGATTATTCATTTGTGGCTACAGCCAAAAGTATTGGTCGGAGAGCAACGCGGTTTGCACCATTCGATTTCTCGTCAAAAAATACGTCGGATTAGCCTCTTACCAGCAGCATTGGAACAGTTTTTCCACTTTTGGATTTTTGCCTGGTCTTTTTGCGAATTGAAATCGGCTACATTAGCTATGTACAATCGCGACTGGTCATTACTATATTCAACTTTTCATTATAAGTTATGTGCCCTTCGGTAGCCCAGACGACGTCAAATCTTTGGGCCAAGCCCATTTAACTCACCCAACAGTTGTCTTACTTCTAAGTCGAAGACAAACTCAATGTCTTTATCTACATGTAGAAAAACCACACCATTTGTATATAAAAAAAACACAAGGTACTTGATACAGTCCGCTGTAAAAAGTACAATTGAACACTGACCCACATCAATAAGGTGCCAAAAGATGCGCAATTGGGCCAGGCATCTCCAGCTGTTGAAAAATTGCAAATTTCCTTGGTTTCCATGGAGTAAGAGCCGTTGCTGGGCACGTGATCTTGACATCAATGATTATTCATTTGTGGCTACAGCCAAAAGTATTGGTCGGAGAGCAACGCCGTTTGCACCATTCGATTTCTCGTCAAAAAATACGTCGGATTAGCCTCTTACCAGCAGCATTGGAACAGTTTTTCCACTTTTGGATTTTTGCCTGGTCTTTTTGCTAATTGAAATCGGCTACATTAACTATGTACAATCGCGACTGGTCATTACTATATTCAACTTTTCATTATAAGTTATGTGCCCTTCGGTAGCCCAGACGACGTCAAATCTTTGGGCCAAGCCCATTTAACTCACCCAGCAGTTGTCTTACTTCTAAGTCGAAGACAAACTCAATGTCTTTATCTACATGTAGAAAAACTACACCATTTGCATATAAAAAAAACACAAGGTACTTGATACAGTCCGCTGTAAAAAGTACAATTGAACACTGACCCACATCAATAAGGTGCCAAAAGATGCGCAATTGGGCCAGGCATCTCCAGCTGTTGAAAAATTGCAAATTTCCTTGGTTTCCATGGAGTAAGAGCCGTTGCTGGGCACGTGATCTTGACATCAATGATTATTCATTTGTGGCTACAGCCAAACGTATTGGTCGGAGAGCAACGCGGTTTGCACCATTCGATTTCTCGTCAAAAAATACGTCGGATTAGCCTCTTACCAGCAGCATTGGAACAGTTTTTCCACTTTTGGATTTTTGCCTGGTCTTTTTGCGAATTGAAATCGGCTACATTAGCTATGTACAATCGCGACTGGTCATTACTATATTCAACTTTTCATTATAAGTTATGTGCCCTTCGGTAGCCCAGACGACGTCAAATCTTTGGGCCAAGCCCATTTAACTCACCCAACAGTTGTCTTACTTCTAAGTCGAAGACAAACTCAATGTCTTTATCTACATGTAGAAAAACCACACCATTTGTATATAAAAAAAACACAAGGTACTTGATACAGTCCGCTGTAAAAAGTACAATTGAACACTGACCCACATCAATAAGGTGCCAAAAGATGCGCAATTGGGCCAGGCATCTCCAGCTGTTGAAAAATTGCAAATTTCCTTGGTTTCCATGGAGTAAGAGCCGTTGCTGGGCACGTGATCTTGACATCAATGATTATTCATTTGTGGCTACAGCCAAAAGTATTGGTCGGAGAGCAACGCCGTTTGCACCATTCGATTTCTCGTCCAAAAATACGTCGGATTAGCCTCTTACCAGCAGCATTGGAACAGTTTTTCCACTTTCGGATTTTTGCCTGGTCTTTTTGCTAATTGAAATCGGCTACATTAACTATGTACAATCGCGACTGGTCATTACTATATTCAACTTTTCATTATAAGTTATGTGCAATTCGGTAGCCCAGACAACGTCAAATCTTTGGGCCAAGCCCATTTAACTCACCCAGCAGTTGTCTTACTTCTAAGTCGAAGACAAACTCAATGTCTTTATCTACATATAGAAAAACCACACCATTTGTATATACAAAAAACACAAGGTACTTGATACAGTCCGCTGTGAAAAGTACAATTGAACACTGACCCACATCAAAAGGTGCCAAAAGATGTGCAATTGGGCCAGGCATCTCCAGCTGTTGAAAAATTGCAAATTTCCTTGGTTTCCATGGAGTAAGAGCCGTTGCTGGGCACGTGATCTTGACATCAATGATTATTCATTTGTGGCTACAGCCAAAAGTATTGGTCGGAGAGCAACGCGGTTTGCACCATTCGATTTCTCGTCAAAAAATACGTCGGATTAGCCTCTTACCAGCAGCATTGGAACAGTTTTTCCACTTTTGGATTTTTGCCTGGTATTTTTGCTAATTGAAATCGGCTACATTAACTATGTACAATCGCGACTGGTCATTACTATATTCAACTTTTCATTATAAGTTATGTGCCCTTCGGTAGCCCAGACGACGTCAAATCTTTGGGCCAAGCCCATTTAACTCACCCAGCAGTTGTCTTACTTCTAAGTCGAAGACAAACTCAATGTCTTTATCTACATGTAGAAAAACCACACCATTTGCATATAAAAAAAACACAAGGTACTTGATACAGTCCGCTGTAAAAAGTACAATTTAACACTGACCCACATCAATAAGGTGCCAAAAGATGCGCAATTGGGCCAGGCATCTCCAGCTGTTGAAAAATTGCAAATTTCCTTGGTTTCCATGGAGTAAGAGCCGTTGCTGGGCACGTGATCTTGACATCAATGATTATTCATTTGTGGCTACAGCCAAAAGTATTGGTCGGAGAGCAACGCGGTTTGCACCATTCGATTTCTCGTCAAAAAATACGTCGGATTAGCCTCTTACCAGCAGCATTGGAACAGTTTTTCCACTTTTGGATTTTTGCCTGGTCTTTTTGCTAATTGAAATCGGCTACATTAACTATGTACAATCGCGACTGGTCATTACTATATTCAACTTTTCATTATAAGTTATGTGCCCTTCGGTAGCCCAGACGACGTCAAATCTTTGGGCCAAGCCCATTTAACTCACCCAACAGTTGTCTTACTTCTAAGTCGAAGACAAACTCAATGTCTTTATCTACATGTAGAAAAACCACACCATTTGTATATAAAAAAAACACAAGGTACTTGATACAGTCCGCTGTAAAAAGTACAATTGAACACTGACCCACATCAATAAGGTGCCAAAAGATGCGCAATTTGGCCAGGCATCTCCAGCTGTTGAAAAATTGCAAATTTCCTTGGTTTCCATGGAGTAAGAGCCGTTGCTGGGCACGTGATCTTGACATCAATGATTATTCATTTGTGGCTACAGCCAAAAGTATTGGTCGGAGAGCAACGCCGTTTGCACCATTCGATTTCTCGTCCAAAAATACGTCGGATTAGCCTCTTACCAGCAGCATTGGAACAGTTTTTCCACTTTAGGATTTTTGCCTGGTCTTTTTGCTAATTGAAATCGGCTACATTAACTATGTACAATCGCGACTGGTCATTACTATATTCAACTTTTCATTATAAGTTATGTGCAATTCGGTAGCCCAGACAACGTCAAATCTTTGGGCCAAGCCCATTTAACTCACCCAGCAGTTGTCTTACTTCTAAGTCGAAGACAAACTCAATGTCTTTATCTACATGTAGAAAAACCACACCATTTGTATATAAAAAAACACAAGGTACTTGATACAGTCCGCTGTGAAAAGTACAATTGAACACTGACCCACATCAATAAGGTGCCAAAAGATGTGCAATTGGGCCAGGCATCTCCAGCTGTTGAAAAATTGCAAATTTCCTTGGTTTCCATGGAGTAAGAGCCGTTGCTGGGCACGTGATCTTGACATCAATGATTATTCATTTGTGGCTACAGCCAAAAGTATTGGTCGGAGAGCAACGCGGTTTGCACCATTCGATTTCTCGTCAAAAAATACGTCGGATTAGCCTCTTACCAGCAGCATTGGAACAGTTTTTCCACTTTTGGATTTTTGCCTGGTATTTTTGCTAATTGAAATCGGCTACATTAACTATGTACAATCGCGACTGGTCATTACTATATTCAACTTTTCATTATAAGTTATGTGCCCTTCGGTAGCCCAGACGACGTCAAATCTTTGGGCCAAGCCCATTTAACTCACCCAGCAGTTGTCTTACTTCTAAGTCGAAGACAAACTCAATGTCTTTATCTACATGTAGAAAAACCACACCATTTGCATATAAAAAAAACACAAGGTACTTGATACAGTCCGCTGTAAAAAGTACAATTTAACACTGACCCACATCAATAAGGTGCCAAAAGATGCGCAATTGGGCCAGGCATCTCCAGCTGTTGAAAAATTGCAAATTTCCTTGGTTTCCATGGAGTAAGAGCCGTTGCTGGGCACGTGATCTTGACATCAATGATTATTCATTTGTGGCTACAGCCAAAAGTATTGGTCGGAGAGCAACGCGGTTTGCACCATTCGATTTCTCGTCAAAAAATACGTCGGATTAGCCTCTTACCAGCAGCATTGGAACAGTTTTTCCACTTTTGGATTTTTGCCTGGTCTTTTTGCTAATTGAAATCGGCTACATTAACTATGTACAATCGCGACTGGTCATTACTATATTCAACTTTTCATTATAAGTTATGTGCCCTTCGGTAGCCCAGACGACGTCAAATCTTTGGGCCAAGCCCATTTAACTCACCCAACAGTTGTCTTACTTCTAAGTCGAAGACAAACTCAATGTCTTTATCTACATGTAGAAAAACCACACCATTTGTATATAAAAAAAACACAAGGTACTTGATACAGTCCGCTGTAAAAAGTACAATTGAACACTGACCCACATCAATAAGGTGCCAAAAGATGCGCAATTTGGCCAGGCATCTCCAGCTGTTGAAAAATTGCAAATTTCCTTGGTTTCCATGGAGTAAGAGCCGTTGCTGGGCACGTGATCTTGACATCAATGATTATTCATTTGTGGCTACAGCCAAAAGTATTGGTCGGAGAGCAACGCCGTTTGCACCATTCGATTTCTCGTCCAAAAATACGTCGGATTAGCCTCTTACCAGCAGCATTGGAACAGTTTTTCCACTTTCGGATTTTTGCCTGGTCTTTTTGCTAATTGAAATCGGCTACATTAACTATGTACAATCGCGACTGGTCATTACTATATTCAACTTTTCATTATAAGTTATGTGCAATTCGGTAGCCCAGACAACGTCAAATCTTTGGGCCAAGCCCATTTAACTCACCCAGCAGTTGTCTTACTTCTAAGTCGAAGACAAACTCAATGTCTTTATCTACATGTAGAAAAACCACACCATTTGTATATAAAAAAAACACAAGGTACTTGATACAGTCCGCTGTGAAAAGTACAATTGAACACTGACCCACATCAAAAGGTGCCAAAAGATGTGCAATTGGGCCAGGCATCTCCAGCTGTTGAAAAATTGCAAATTTCCTTGGTTTCCATGGAGTAAGAGCCGTTGCTGGGCACGTGATCTTGACATCAATGATTATTCATTTGTGGCTACAGCCAAAAGTATTGGTCGGAGAGCAACGCGGTTTGCACCATTCGATTTCTCGTCAAAAAATACGTCGGATTAGCCTCTTACCAGCAGCATTGGAACAGTTTTTCCACTTTTGGATTTTTGCCTGGTCTTTTTGCTAATTGAAATCGGCTACATTAACTATGTACAATCGCGACTGGTCATTACTATATTCAACTTTTCATTATAAGTTATGTGCCCTTCGGTAGCCCAGACAAAGTCAAATCTTTGGGCCAAGCCCATTTAACTCACCCAGCAGTTGTCTTACTTCTAAGTCGAAGACAAACTCAATGTCTTTATCTACATGTAGAAAAACCACACCATTTGCATATAAAAAAAACACAAGGTACTTGATACAGTCCGCTGTAAAAAGTACAATTTAACACTGACCCACATCAATAAGGTGCCAAAAGATGCGCAATTGGGCCAGGCATCTCCAGCTGTTGAAAAATTGCAAATTTCCTTGGTTTCCATGGAGTAAGAGCCGTTGCTGGGCACGTGATCTTGACATCAATGATTATTCATTTGTGGCTACAGCCAAAAGTATTGGTCGGAGAGCAACGCGGTTTGCACCATTCGATTTCTCGTCAAAAAATACGTCGGATTAGCCTCTTACCAGCAGCATTGGAACAGTTTTTCCACTTTTGGATTTTTGCCTGGTCTTTTTGCGAATTGAAATCGGCTACATTAGCTATGTACAATCGCGACTGGTCATTACTATATTCAACTTTTCATTATAAGTTATGTGCCCTTCGGTAGCCCAGACGACGTCAAATCTTTGGGCCAAGCCCATTTAACTCACCCAACAGTTGTCTTACTTCTAAGTCGAAGACAAACTCAATGTCTTTATCTACATGTAGAAAAACCACACCATTTGTATATAAAAAAAACACAAGGTACTTGATACAGTCCGCTGTAAAAAGTACAATTGAACACTGACCCACATCAATAAGGTGCCAAAAGATGCGCAATTGGGCCAGGCATCTCCAGCTGTTGAAAAATTGCAAATTTCCTTGGTTTCCATGGAGTAAGAGCCGTTGCTGGGCACGTGATCTTGACATCAATGATTATTCATTTGTGGCTACAGCCAAAAGTATTGGTCGGAGAGCAACGCGGTTTGCACCATTCGATTTCTCGTCCAAAAATACGTCGGATTAGCCTCTTACCAGCAGCATTGGAACAGTTTTTCCACTTTCGGATTTTTGCCTGGTCTTTTTGCTAATTGAAATCGGCTACATTAACTATGTACAATCGCGACTGGTCATTACTATATTGAACTTTTCATTATAAGTTATGTGCAATTCGGTAGCCCAGACAACGTCAAATCTTTGGGCCAAGCCCATTTAACTCACCCAGCAGTTGTCTTACTTCTAAGTCGAAGACAAACTCAATGTCTTTATCTACATGTAGAAAAACCACACCATTTGTATATAAAAAAAACACAAGGTACTTGATACAGTCCGCTGTGAAAAGTACAATTGAACACTGACCCACATCAAAAGGTGCCAAAAGATGTGCAATTGGGCCAGGCATCTCCAGCTGTTGAAAAATTGCAAATTTCCTTGGTTTCCATGGAGTAAGAGCCGTTGCTGGGCACGTGATCTTGACATCAATGATTATTCATTTGTGGCTACAGCCAAAAGTATTGGTCGGAGAGCAACGCGGTTTGCACCATTCGATTTCTCGTCAAAAAATACGTCGGATTAGCCTCTTACCAGCAGCTTTGGAACAGTTTTTCCACTTTCGGATTTTTGCCTGGTCTTTTTGCTAATTGAAATCGGCTACATTAACTATGTACAATCGCGACTGGTCATTACTATATTCAACTTTTCATTATAAGTTATGTGCCCTTCGGTAGCCCAGACGACGTCAAATCTTTGGGCCAAGCCCATTTAACTCACCCAGCAGTTGTCTTACTTCTAAGTCGAAGACAAACTCAATGTTTTTATCTACATGTAGAAAAACCACACCATTTGCATATAAAAAAAACACAAGGTACTTGATACAGTCCGCTGTAAAAAGTACAATTTAACACTGACCCACATCAATAAGGTGCCAAAAGATGCGCAATTGGGCCAGGCATCTCCAGCTGTTGAAAAATTGCAAATTTCCTTGGTTTCCATGGAGTAAGAGCCGTTGCTGGGCACGTGATCTTGACATCAATGATTATTCATTTGTGGCTACAGCCAAAAGTATTGGTCGGAGAGCAACGCGGTTTGCACCATTCGATTTCTCGTCAAAAAATACGTCGGATTAGCCTCTTACCAGCAGCATTGGAACAGTTTTTCCACTTTTGGATTTTTGCCTGGTCTTTTTGCGAATTGAAATCGGCTACATTAGCTATGTACAATCGCGACTGGTCATTACTATATTCAACTTTTCATTATAAGTTATGTGCCCTTCGGTAGCCCAGACGACGTCAAATCTTTGGGCCAAGCCCATTTAACTCACCCAACAGTTGTCTTACTTCTAAGTCGAAGACAAACTCAATGTCTTTATCTACATGTAGAAAAACCACACCATTTGTATATAAAAAAAACACAAGGTACTTGATACAGTCCGCTGTAAAAAGTACAATTGAACACTGACCCACATCAATAAGGTGCCAAAAGATGCGCAATTGGGCCAGGCATCTCCAGCTGTTAAAAAATTGCAAATTTCCTTGGTTTCCATGGAGTAAGAGCCGTTGCTGGGCACGTGATCTTGACATCAATGATTATTCATTTGTGGCTACAGCCAAAAGTATTGGTCGGAGAGCAACGCGGTTTGCACCATTCGATTTCTCGTCCAAAAATACGTCGGATTAGCCTCTTACCAGCAGCATTGGAACAGTTTTTCCACTTTTGGATTTTTGCCTGGTCTTTTTGCTAATTGAAATCGGCTACATTAACTATGTACAATCGCGACTGGTCATTACTATATTCAACTTTTCATTATAAGTTATGTGCAATTCGGTAGCCCAGACAACGTCAAATCTTTGGGCCAAGCCCATTTAACTCACCCAGCAGTTGTCTTACTTCTAAGTCGAAGACAAACTCAATGTCTTTATCTACATGTAGAAAAACCACACCATTTGTATATAAAAAAAACACAAGGTACTTGATACAGTCCGCTGTGAAAAGTACAATTGAACACTGACCCACATCAAAAGGTGCCAAAAGATGTGCAATTGGGCCAGGCATCTCCAGCTGTTGAAAAATTGCAAATTTCCTTGGTTTCCATGGAGTAAGAGCCGTTGCTGGGCACGTGATCTTGACATCAATGATTATTCATTTGTGGCTACAGCCAAAAGTATTGGTCGGAGAGCAACGCGGTTTGCTCCATTCGATTTCTCGTCAAAAAATACGTCGGATTAGCCTCTTACCAGCAGCATTGGAACAGTTTTTCCACTTTTGGATTTTTGCCTGGTCTTTTTGCTAATTGAAATCGGCTACATTAACTATGTACAATCGCGACTGGTCATTACTATATTCAACTTTTCATTATAAGTTATGTGCCCTTCGGTAGCCCAGACAAAGTCAAATCTTTGGGCCAAGCCCATTTAACTCACCCAGCAGTTGTCTTACTTCTAAGTCGAAGACAAACTCAATGTCTTTATCTACATGTAGAAAAACCACACCATTTGCATATAAAAAAAACACAAGGTACTTGATACAGTCCGCTGTAAAAAGTACAATTTAACACTGACCCACATCAATAAGGTGCCAAAAGATGCGCAATTGGGCCAGGCATCTCCAGCTATTGAAAAATTGCAAATTTCCTTGGTTTCCATGGAGTAAGAGCCGTTGCTGGGCACGTGATCTTGACATCAATGATTATTCATTTGTGGCTACAGCCAAAAGTATTGGTCGGAGAGCAACGCGGTTTGCACCATTCGATTTCTCGTCAAAAAATACGTCGGATTAGCCTCTTACCAGCAGCATTGGAACAGTTTTTCCACTTTCGGATTTTTGCCTGGTCTTTTTGCTAATTGAAATCGGCTACATTAACTATGTACAATCGCGACTGGTCATTACTATATTCAACTTTTCATTATAAGTTATGTGCAATTCGGTAGCCCAGACAACGTCAAATCTTTGGGCCAAGCCCATTTAACTCACCCAGCAGTTGTCTTACTTCTAAGTCGAAGACAAACTCAATGTCTTTATCTACATGTAGAAAAACCACACCATTTGTATATAAAAAAAACACAAGGTACTTGATACAGTCCGCTGTGAAAAGTACAATTGAACACTGACCCACATCAATAAGGTGCCAAAAGATGCGCAATTGGGCCAGGCATCTCCAGCTGTTGAAAAATTGCAAATTTCCTTGGTTTCCATGGAGTAAGAGCCGTTGCTGGGCACGTGATCTTGACATCAATGATTATTCATTTGTGGCTACAGCCAAAAGTATTGGTCGGAGAGCAACGCCGTTTGCACCATTCGATTTCTCGTCCAAAAATACGTCGGATTAGCCTCTTACCAGCAGCATTGGAACAGTTTTTCCACTTTTGGATTTTTGCCTGGTCTTTTTGCGAATTGAAATCGGCTACATTAACTATGTACAATCGCGACTGGTCATTACTATATTCAACTTTTCATTATAAGTTATGTGCCCTTCGGTAGCCCAGAAGACGTCATATCTTTGGGCCAAGCCCATTTAACTCACCCAGCAGTTGTCTTACTTCTAAGTCGAAGACAAACTCAATGTCTTTATCTACATGTAGAAAAACCACACCATTTGTATATAAAAAAAACACAAGGTACTTGATACAGTCCGCTGTAAAAAGTACAATTGAACACTGACCCACATCAATAAGGTGCCAAAAGATGCGCAATTGGGCCAGGCATCTCCAGCTGTTGAAAAATTGCAAATTTCCTTGGTTTCCATGGAGTAAGAGCCGTTGCTGGGCACGTGATCTTGACATCAATGATTATTCATTTGTGGCTACAGCCAAAAGTATTGGTCGGAGAGCAACGCCGTTTGCACCATTCGATTTCTCGTCCAAAAATACGTCGGATTAGCCTCTTACCAGCAGCATTGGAACAGTTTTTCCACTTTTGGATTTTTGCCTGGTCTTTTTGCGAATTGAAATCGGCTACATTAACTATGTACAATCGCGACTGGTCATTACTATATTCAACTTTTCATTATAAGTTATGTGCCCTTCGGTAGCCCAGAAGACGTCATATCTTTGGGCCAAGCCCATTTAACTCACCCAGCAGTTGTCTTACTTCTAAGTCGAAGACAAACTCAATGTCTTTATCTACATGTAGAAAAACCACACCATTTGTATATAAAAAAAACACAAGGTACTTGATACAGTCCGCTGTGAAAAGTACAATTGAACACTGACCCACATCAAAAGGTGCCAAAAGATGTGCAATTGGGCCAGGCATCTCCAGCTGTTGAAAAATTGCAAATTTCCTTGGTTTCCATGGAGTAAGAGCCGTTGCTGGGCACGTGATCTTGACATCAATGATTATTCATTTGTGGCTACAGCCAAAAGTATTGGTCGGAGAGCAACGCGGTTTACACCATTCGATTTCTCGTCCAAAAATACGTCGGATTAGCCTCTTACCAGCAGCATTGGAACAGTTTTTCCACTTTTGGATTTTTGCCTGGTCTTTTTGCTAATTGAAATCGGCTACATTAACTATGTACAATCGCGACTGGTCATTACTATATTCAACTTTTCATTATAAGTTATGTGCAATTCGGTAGCCCAGACAACGTCAAATCTTTGGGCCAAGCCCATTTAACTCACCCAGCAGTTGTCTTACTTCTAAGTCGAAGACAAACTCAATGTCTTTATCTACATGTAGAAAAACCACACCATTTGCATATAAAAAAACACAAGGTACTTGATACAGTCCGCTGTAAAAAGTACAATTGAACACTGACCCACATCAATAAGGTGCCAAAAGATGCGCAATTGGGCCAGGCATCTCCAGCTGTTGAAAAATTGCAAATTTCCTTGGTTTCCATGGAGTAAGAGCCGTTGCTGGGCACGTGATCTTGACATCAATGATTATTCATTTGTGGCTACAGCCAAACGTATTGGTCGGAGAGCAACGCCGTTTGCACCATTCGATTTCTCGTCAAAAAATACGTCGGATTAGCCTCTTACCAGCAGCATTGGAACAGTTTTTCCACTTTTGGATTTTTGCCTGGTCTTTTTGCGAATTGAAATCGGCTACATTAACTATGTACAATCGCGACTGGTCTTTACTATATTCAACTTTTCATTATAAGTTATGTGCCCTTCGGTAGCCCAGACGACGTCAAATCTTTGGGCCAAGCCCATTTAACTCACCCAGCAGTTGTCTTACTTCTAAGTCGAAGACAAACTCAATGTCTTTATCTACATGTAGAAAAACCACACCATTTGTATATAAAAAAAACACAAGGTACTTGATACAGTCCGCTGTGAAAAGTACAATTGAACACTGACCCACATCAATAAGGTGCCAAAAGATGCGTAATTGGGCCAGGCATCTCCAGCTGTTGAAAAATTGCAAATTTCCTTGGTTTCCATGGAGTAAGAGCCGTTGCTGGGCACGTGATCTTGACATCAATGATTATTCATTTGTGGCTACAGCCAAAAGTATTGGTCGGAGAGCAACGCCGTTTGCACCATTCGATTTCTCGTCCAAAAATATGTCGGATTAGCCTCTTACCAGCAGCATTGGAACAGTTTTTCCACTTTTGGATTTTTGCCTGGTCTTTTTGCGAATTGAAATCGGCTACATTAACTATGTACAATCGCGACTGGTCATTACTATATTCAACTTTTCATTATAAGTTATGTGCCCTTCGGTAGCCCAGAAGACGTCATATCTTTGGGCCAAGCCCATTTAACTCACCCAGCAGTTGTCTTACTTCTAAGTCGAAGACAAACTCAATGTCTTTATCTACATGTAGAAAAACCACACCATTTGTATATAAAAAAAACACAAGGTACTTGATACAGTCCGCTGTGAAAAGTACAATTGAACACTGACCCACATCAAAAGGTGCCAAAAGATGTGCAATTGGGCCAGGCATCTCCAGCTGTTGAAAAATTGCAAATTTCCTTGGTTTCCATGGAGTAAGAGCCGTTGCTGGGCACGTGATCTTGACATCAATGATTATTCATTTGTGGCTACAGCCAAAAGTATTAGTCGGAGAGCAACGCGGTTTACACCATTCGATTTCTCGTCCAAAAATACGTCGGATTAGCCTCTTACCAGCAGCATTGGAACAGTTTTTCCACTTTCGGATTTTTGCCTGGTCTTTTTGCTAATTGAAATCGGCTACATTAACTATGTACAATCGCGACTGGTCATTACTATATTCAACTTTTCATTATAAGTTATGTGCCCTTCGGTAGCCCAGACGACGTCAAATCTTTGGGCCAAGCCCATTTAACTCACCCAGCAGTTGTCTTACTTCTAAGTCGAAGACAAACTCAATGTCTTTATCTACATGTAGAAAAACCACACCATTTGTATATAAAAAAAACACAAGGTACTTGATACAGTCCGCTGTAAAAAGTACAATTGAACACTGACCCACATCAATAAGGTGCCAAAAGATGCGCAATTGGGCCAGGCATCTCCAGCTGTTGAAAAATTGCAAATTTCCTTGGTTTCCATGGAGTAAGAGCCGTTGCTGGGCACGTGATCTTGACATCAATGATTATTCATTTGTGGCTACAGCCAAAAGTATTGGTCGGAGAGCAACGCCGTTTGCACCATTCGATTTCTCGTCCGAAAATACGTCGGATTAGCCTCTTACCAGCAGCATTGGAACAGTTTTTCCACTTTTGGATTTTTGCCTGGTATTTTTTCTAATTGAAATCGGCTACATTAACTATGTACAATCGCGACTGGTCATTACTATATTCAACTTTTCATTATAAGTTATGTGCCCTTCGGTAGCCCAGACGACGTCAAATCTTTGGGCCAAGCCCATTTAACTCACCCAGCAGTTGTCTTACTTCTAAGTCGAAGACAAACTCAATGTCTTTATCTACATGTAGAAAAACCACACCATTTGTATATAAAAAAAACACAAGGTACTTGATACAGTCCGCTGTAAAAAGTACAATTGAACACTGACCCACATCAATAAGGTGCCAAAAGATGCGCAATTGGGCCAGGCATCTCCAGCTGTTGAAAAATTGCAAATTTCCTTGGTTTCCATGGAGTAAGAGCCGTTGCTGGGCACGTGATCTTGACATCAATGATTATTCATTTGTGGCTACAGCCAAAAGTATTGGTCGGAGAGCAACGCCGTTTGCACCATTCGATTTCTCGTCCAAAAATACGTCGGATTAGCCTCTTACCAGCAGCATTGGAACAGTTTTTCCACTTTTGGATTTTTGCCTGGTCTTTTTGCTAATTGAAATCGGCTACATTAACTATGTACAATCGCGACTGGTCATTACTATATTCAACTTTTCATTATAAGTTATGTGCCCTTCGGTAGCCCAGAAGACGTCATATCTTTGGGCCAAGCCCATTTAACTCACCCAGCAGTTGTCTTACTTCTAAGTCGAAGACAAACTCAATGTCTTTATCTACATGTAGAAAAACCACACCATTTGTATATAAAAAAAACACAAGGTACTTGATACAGTCCGCTGTAAAAAGTACAATTGAACACTGACCCACATCAAAAGGTGCCAAAAGATGTGCAATTGGGCCAGGCATCTCCAGCTGTTGAAAAATTGCAAATTTCCTTGGTTTCCATGGAGTAAGAGCCGTTGCTGGGCACGTGATCTTGACATCAATGATTATTCATTTGTGGCTACAGCCAAAAGTATTGGTCGGAGAGCAACGAGGTTTGCACCATTCGATTTCTCGTCCAAAAATACGTCGGATTAGCCTCTTACCAGCAGCATTGGAACAGTTTTTCCACTTTTGGATTTTTGCCTGGTCTTTTTGCTAATTGAAATCGGCTACATTAACTATGTACAATCGCGACTGGTCATTACTATATTCAACTTTTCATTATAAGTTATGTGCCCTTCGGTAGCCCAGACGACGTCAAATCTTTGGGCCAAGCCCATTTAACTCACCCAACAGTTGTCTTACTTCTAAGTCGAAGACAAACTCAATGTCTTTATCTACATGTAGAAAAACCACACCATTTGTATATAAATAAAACACAAGGTACTTGATACAGTCCGCTGTAAAAAGTACAATTGAACACTGACCCACATCAATAAGGTGCCAAAAGATGTGCAATTGGGCCAGGCATCTCCAGCTGTTGAAAAATTGCAAATTTCCTTGGTTTTCATGCAGTAAGAGCCGTTGCTGGGCACGTGATCTTGACATCAATGATTATTCATTTGTGGCTACAGCCAAAAGTATTGGTCGGAGAGCAACGCCGTTTGCACCATTCGATTTCTCGTCAAAAAATACGTCGGATTAGCCTCTTACCAGCAGCATTGGAACAGTTTTTCCACTTTTGGATTTTTGCCTGGTCTTTTTTCTAATTGAAATCGGCTACATTAACTATGTACAATCGCGACTGGTCATTACTATATTCAACTTTTCATTATAAGTTATGTGCCCTTCGGTAGCCCAGAAGACGTCATATCTTTGGGCCAAGCCCATTTAACTCACCCAGCAGTTGTCTTACTTCTAAGTCGAAGACAAACTCAATGTCTTTATCTACATGTAGAAAAACCACATCATTTGTATATAAAAAAAACACAAGGTACTTGATACAGTCCGCTGTAAAAAGTACAATTGAACACTGACCCACATCAATAAGGTGCCAAAAGATGCGCAATTGGGCCAGGCATCTCCAGCTGTTGAAAAATTGCAAATTTCCTTGGTTTCCATGGAGTAAGAGCCGTTGCTGGGCACGTGATCTTGACATCAATGATTATTCATTTGTGGCTACAGCCAAAAGTATTGGTCGGAGAGCAACGCGGTTTGCACCATTCGATTTCTCGTCCAAAAATACGTCGGATTAGCCTCTTACTAGCAGCATTGGAACAGTTTTTCTACTTTCGGATTTTTGCCTGGTCTTTTTGCTAATTGAAATCGGCTACATTAACTATGTACAATCGCGACTGGTCATTACTATATTCAACTTTTCATTATAAGTTATGTGCAATTCGGTAGCCCAGACAACGTCAAATCTTTGGGCCAAGCCCATTTAACTCACCCAGCAGTTGTCTTACTTCTAAGTCGAAGACAAACTCAATGTCTTTATCTACATGTAGAAAAACCACACCATTTGTATATAATAAAAACACAAGGTACTTGATACAGTCCGCTGTAAAAAGTACAATTGAACACTGACCCACATCAATAAGGTGCCAAAAGATGCGCAATTGGGCCAGGCATCTCCAGCTGTTGAAAAATTGCAAATTTCTATGGTTTCCATGGAGTAAGAGCCGTTGCTGGGCACGTGATCTTGACATCAATGATTATTCATTTGTGGCTACAGCCAAAAGTATTGGTCGGAGAGCAACGCGGTTTGCACCATTCGATTTCTCGTCAAAAAATACGTCGGATTAGCCTCTTACCAGCAGCATTGGAACAGTTTTTCCACTTTTGGATTTTTACCTGGTCTTTTTGCGAATTGAAATCGGCTACATTAACTATGTACAATCGCGACTGGTCATTACTATATTCAACTTTTCATTATAAGTTATGTGCCCTTCGGTAGCCCAGACGACGTCAAATCTTTGGGCCAAGCCCATTTAACTCACCCAGCAGTTGTCTTACTTCTAAGTCGAAGACAAACTCAATGTCTTTATCTACATGTAGAAAAACCACACCATTTGCATATAAAAAAAACACAAGGTACTTGATACAGTCCGCTGTAAAAAGTACAATTGAACACTGACCCACATCAATAAGGTGCCAAAAGATGCGCAATTGGGCCAGGCATCTCCAGCTGTTGAAAAATTGCAAATTTCCTTGGTTTCCATGGAGTAAGAGCCGTTGCTGGGCACGTGATCTTGACATCAATGATTATTCATTTGTGGCTACAGCCAAACGTATTGGTCGGAGAGCAACGCGGTTTGCACCATTCGATTTCTCGTCAAAAAATACGTCGGATTAGCCTCTTACCAGCAGCATTGGAACAGTTTTTCCACTTTTGGATTTTTGCCTGGTCTTTTTGCGAATTGAAATCGGCTACATTAGCTATGTACAATCGCGACTGGTCATTACTATATTCAACTTTTCATTATAAGTTATGTGCCCTTCGGTAGCCCAGACGACGTCAAATCTTTGGGCCAAGCCCATTTAACTCACCCAGCAGTTGTCTTACTTCTAAGTCGAAGACAAACTCAATGTCTTTATCTACATGTAGAAAAACCACACCATTTGTATATAAAAAAAACACAAGGTACTTGATACAGTCCGCTGTAAAAAGTACAATTGAACACTGACCCACATCAATAAGGTGCCAAAAGATGCGCAATTGGGCCAGGCATCTCCAGCTGTTGAAAAATTGCAAATTTCCTTGGTTTCCATGGAGTAAGAGCCGTTGCTGGGCACGTGATCTTGACATCAATGATTATTCATTTGTGGCTACAGCCAAAAGTATTGGTCGCAGAGCAACGCGGTTTGCACCATTCGATTTCTCGTCAAAAAATACGTCGGATTAGCCTCTTACCAGCAGCATTGGAACAGTTTTTCCACTTTTGGATTTTTGCCTGGTCTTTTTGCGAATTGAAATCGGCTACATTAACTATGTACAATCGCGACTGGTCATTACTATATTCAACTTTTCATTATAAGTTATGTGCCCTTCGGTAGCCCAGAAGACGTCATATCTTTGGGCCAAGCCCATTTAACTCACCCAGCAGTTGTCTTACTTCTAAGTCGAAGACAAACTCAATGTCTTTATCTACATGTAGAAAAACCACACCATTTGTATATAAAAAAAACACAAGGTACTTGATACAGTCCGCTGTGAAAAGTACAATTGAACACTGACCCACATCAAAAGGTGCCAAAAGATGTGCAATTGGGCCAGGCATCTCCAGCTGTTGAAAAATTGCAAATTTCCTTGGTTTCCATGGAGTAAGAGCCGTTGCTGGGCACGTGATCTTGACATCAATGATTATTCATTTGTGGCTACAGCCAAAAGTATTGGTCGGACAGCAACGCGGTTTGCACCATTCGATTTCTCGTCCAAAAATACGTCGGATTAGCCTCTTACCAGCAGCATTGGAACAGTTTTTCCACTTTTGGATTTTTGCCTGGTCTTTTTGCTAATTGAAATCGGCTACATTAACTATGTACAATCGCGACTGGTCATTACTATATTCAACTTTTCATTATAAGTTATGTGCCCTTCGGTAGCCCAGACGACGTCAAATCTTTGGGCCAAGCCCATTTAACTCACCCAGCAAATGTCTTACTTCTAAGTCGAAGACAAACTCAATGTCTTTATCTACATGTAGAAAAACCACACCATTTGTATATAAAAAAAACACAAGGTACTTGATACAGTCCGCTGTAAAAAGTACAATTGAACACTGACCCACATCAATAAGGTGCCAAAAGATGCGCAATTGTGCCAGGCATCTCCAGCTGTTGAAAAATTGCAAATTTCCTTGGTTTCCATGGAGTAAGAGCCGTTGCTGGGCACGTGATCTTGACATCAATGATTATTCATTTGTGGCTACAGCCAAAAGTATTGGTCGGAGAGCAACGCGGTTTGCACCATTCGATTTCTCGTCCAAAAATACGTCGGATTAGCCTCTTACCAGCAGCATTGGAACAGTTTTTCCACTTTCGGATTTTTGCCTGGTCTTTTTGCTAATTGAAATCGGCTACATTAACTATGTACAATCGCGACTGGTCATTACTATATTCAACTTTTCATTATAAGTTATGTGCAATTCGGTAGCCCAGACAACGTCAAATCTTTGGGCCAAGCCCATTTAACTCACCCAGCAGTTGTCTTACTTCTAAGTCGAAGACAAACTCAATGTCTTTATCTACATGTAGAAAAACCACACCATTTGTATATAAAAAAAACACAAGGTACTTGATACAGTCCGCTGTAAAAAGTACAATTGAACACTGACCCACATCAATAAGGTGCCAAAAGATGCGCAATTGGGCCAGGCATCTCCAGCTGTTGAAAAATTGCAAATTTCCTTGGTTTCCATGGAGTAAGAGCCGTTGCTGGGCACGTGATCTTGACATCAATGATTATTCATTTGTGGCTACAGCCAAAAGTATTGGTCGGAGAGCAACGCGGTTTGCACCATTCGATTTCTCGTCCGAAAATACGTCGGATTAGCCTCTTACCAGCAGCATTGGAACAGTTTTTCCACTTTTGGATTTTTGCCTGGTATTTTTTCTAATTGAAATCGGCTACATTAACTATGTACAATCGCGACTGGTCATTACTATATTCAACTTTTCATTATAAGTTATGTGCCCTTCGGTAGCCCAGACGACGTCAAATCTTTGGGCCAAGCCCATTTAACTCACCCAGCAGTTGTCTTACTTCTAAGTCGAAGACAAACTCAATGTCTTTATCTACATGTAGAAAAACCACACCATTTGTATATAAAAAAAACACAAGGTACTTGATACAGTCCGCTGTAAAAAGTACAATTGAACACTGACCCACATCAATAAGGTGCCAAAAGATGCGCAATTGGGCCAGGCATCTCCAGCTGTTGAAAAATTGCAAATTTCCTTGGTTTCCATGGAGTAAGAGCCGTTGCTGGGCACGTGATCTTGACATCAATGATTATTCATTTGTGGCTACAGCCAAAAGTATTGGTCGGAGAGCAACGCGGTTTGCACCATTCGATTTCTCGTCAAAAAATACGTCGGATTAGCCTCTTACCAGCAGCATTGGAACAGTTTTTCCACTTTTGGATTTTTGCCTGGTCTTTTTGCTAATTGAAATCGGCTACATTAACTATGTACAATCGCGACTGGTCATTACTATATTCAACTTTTCATTATAAGTTATGTGCCCTTCGGTAGCCCAGACGACGTCAAATCTTTGGGCCAAGCCCATTTAACTCACCCAGCAGTTGTCTTACTTCTAAGTCGAAGACAAACTCAATGTCTTTATCTACATGTAGAAAAACCACACCATTTGTATATAAAAAAAACACAAGGTACTTGATACAGTCCGCTGTAAAAAGTACAATTGAACACTGACCCACATCAATAAGGTGCCAAAAGATGCGCAATTGGGCCAGGCATCTCCAGCTGTTGAAAAATTGCAAATTTCCTTGGTTTCCATGGAGTAAGAGCCGTTGCTGGGCACGTGATCTTGACATCAATGATTATTCATTTGTGGCTACAGCCAAAAGTATTGGTCGGAGAGCAACGCGGTTTGCACCATTCGATTTCTCGTCCAAAAATACGTCGGATTAGCCTCTTACCAGCAGCATTGGAACAGTTTTTCCACTTTCGGATTTTTGCCTGGTCTTTTTGCTAATTGAAATCGGCTACATTAACTATGTACAATCGCGACTGGTCATTACTATATTCAACTTTTCATTATAAGTTATGTGCAATTCGGTAGCCCAGACAACGTCAAATCTTTGGGCCAAGCCCATTTAACTCACCCAGCAGTTGTCTTACTTCTAAGTCGAAGACAAACTCAATGTCTTTATCTACATGTAGAAAAACCACACCATTTGTATATAAAAAAACACAAGGTACTTGATACAGTCCGCTGTGAAAAGTACAATTGAACACTGACCCACATCAAAAGGTGCCAAAAGATGTGCAATTGGGCCAGGCATCTCCAGCTGTTGAAAAATTGCAAATTTCCTTGGTTTCCATGGAGTAAGAGCCGTTGCTGGGCACGTGATCTTGACATCAATGATTATTCATTTGTGGCTACAGCCAAAAGTATTGGTCGGAGAGCAACGCGGTTTGCACCATTCGATTTCTCGTCAAAAAATACGTCGGATTAGCCTCTTACCAGCAGCATTGGAACAGTTTTTCCACTTTTGGATTTTTGCCTGGTCTTTTTGCTAATTGAAATCGGCTACATTAACTATGTACAATCGCGACTGGTCATTACTATATTCAACTTTTCATTATAAGTTATGTGCCCTTCGGTAGCCCAGACGACGTCAAATCTTTGGGCCAAGCCCATTTAACTCACCCAGCAAATGTCTTACTTCTAAGTCGAAGACAAACTCAATGTCTTTATCTACATGTAGAAAAACCACATCATTTGTATATAAAAAAAACACAAGGTACTTGATACAGTCCGCTGTAAAAAGTACAATTGAACACTGACCCACATCAATAAGGTGCCAAAAGATGCGCAATTGGGCCAGGCATCTCCAGCTGTTGAAAAATTGCAAATTTCCTTGGTTTCCATGGAGTAAGAGCCGTTGCTGGGCACGTGATCTTGACATCAATGATTATTCATTTGTGGCTACAGCCAAAAGTATTGGTCGGAGAGCAACGCGGTTTGCACCATTCGATTTCTCGTCCAAAAATACGTCGGATTAGCCTCAGACCAGCAGCATTGGAACAGTTTTTCCACTTTTGGATTTTTGCCTGGTCTTTTTGCTAATTGAAATCGGCTACATTAACTATGTACAATCGCGACTGGTCATTACTATATTCAACTTTTCATTATAAGTTATGTGCAATTCGGTAGCCCAGACAACGTCAAATCTTTGGGCCAAGCCCATTTAACTCACCCAGCAGTTGTCTTACTTCTAAGTCGAAGACAAACTCAATGTCTTTATCTACATGTAGAAAAACCACACCATTTGTATATAATAAAAACACAAGGTACTTAATACAGTCCGCTGTAAAAAGTACAATTGAACACTGACCCACATCAATAAGGTGCCAAAAGATGCGCAAATGGGCCAGGCATCTCCAGCTGTTGAAAAATTGCAAATTTCTATGGTTTCCATGGAGTAAGAGCCGTTGCTGGGCACGTGATCTTGACATCAATGATTATTCATTTGTGGCTACAGCCAAAAGTATTGGTCGGAGAGCAACGCGGTTTGCACCATTCGATTTCTCGTCAAAAAATACGTCGGATTAGCCTCTTACCAGCAGCATTGGAACAGTTTTTCCACTTTTGGATTTTTGCCTGGTCTTTTTGCTAATTGAAATCGGCTACATTAACTATGTACAATCGCGACTGGTCATTACTATATTCAACTTTTCATTATAAGTTATGTGCCCTTCGGTAGCCCAGACGACGTCAAATCTTTGGGCCAAGCCCATTTAACTCACCCAGCAGTTGTCTTACTTCTAAGTCGAAGACAAACTCAATGTCTTTATCTACATGTAGAAAAACCACACCATTTGCATATAAAAAAAACACAAGGTACTTGATACAGTCCGCTGTAAAAAGTACAATTGAACACTGACCCACATCAATAAGGTGCCAAAAGATGCGCAATTGGGCCAGGCATCTCCAGCTGTTGAAAAATTGCAAATTTCCTTGGTTTCCATGGAGTAAGAGCCGTTGCTGGGCACGTGATCTTGACATCAATGATTATTCATTTGTGGCTACAGCCAAACGTATTGGTCGGAGAGCAACGCCGTTTGCACCATTCGATTTCTCGTCAAAAAATACGTCGGATTAGCCTCTTACCAGCAGCATTGGAACAGTTTTTCCACTTTTGGATTTTTGCCTGGTCTTTTTGCGAATTGAAATCGGCTACATTAGCTATGTACAATCGCGACTGGTCATTACTATATTCAACTTTTCATTATAAGTTATGTGCCCTTCGGTAGCCCAGACGACGTCAAATCTTTGGGCCAAGCCCATTTAACTCACCCAACAGTTGTCTTACTTCTAAGTCGAAGACAAACTCAATGTCTTTATCTACATGTAGAAAAACCACACCATTTGTATATAAAAAAAACACAAGGTACTTGATACAGTCCGCTGTAAAAAGTACAATTGAACACTGACCCACATCAATAAGGTGCCAAAAGATGCGCAATTGGGCCAGGCATCTCCAGCTGTTCAAAAATTGCAAATTTCCTTGGTTTCCATGGAGTAAGAGCCGTTGCTGGGCACGTGATCTTGACATCAATGATTATTCATTTGTGGCTACAGCCAAAAGTATTGGTCGGAGAGCAACGCGGTTTGCACCATTCGATTTCTCGTCAAAAAATACGTCGGATTAGCCTCTTACCAGCAGCATTGGAACAGTTTTTCCACTTTTGGATTTTTGCCTGGTCTTTTTGCGAATTGAAATCGGCTACATTAACTATGTACAATCGCGACTGGTCATTACTATATTCAACTTTTCATTATAAGTTATGTGCCCTTCGGTAGCCCAGAAGACGTCATATCTTTGGGCCAAGCCCATTTAACTCACCCAGCAGTTGTCTTACTTCTAAGTCGAAGACAAACTCAATGTCTTTATCTACATGTAGAAAAACCACACCATTTGTATATAAAAAAAACACAAGGTACTTGATACAGTCCGCTGTGAAAAGTACAATTGAACACTGACCCACATCAATAAGGTGCCAAAAGATGTGCAATTGGGCCAGGCATCTCCAGCTGTTGAAAAATTGCAAATTTCCTTGGTTTCCATGGAGTAAGAGCCGTTGCTGGGCACGTGATCTTGACATCAATGATTATTCATTTGTGGCTACAGCCAAAAGTATTGGTCGGAGAGCAACGCGGTTTGCACCATTCGATTTCTCGTCCAAAAATACGTCGGATTAGCCTCTTACCAGCAGCATTGGAACAGTTTTTCCACTTTTGGATTTTTGCCTGGTCTTTTTGCTAATTGAAATCGGCTACATTAACTATGTACAATCGCGACTGGTCATTACTATATTCAACTTTTCATTATAAGTTATGTGCAATTCGGTAGCCCAGACAACGTCAAATCTTTGGGCCAAGCCCATTTAACTCACCCAGCAGTTGTCTTACTTCTAAGTCGAAGACAAACTCAATGTCTTTATCTACATGTAGAAAAACCACACCATTTGTATATAAAAAAAAACACAAGGTACTTGATACAGTCCGCTGTAAAAAGTACAATTGAACACTGACCCACATCAATAAGGTGCCAAAAGATGCGCAATTGGGCCAGGCATCTCCAGCTGTTGAAAAATTGCAAATTTCCTTGGTTTCCATGGAGTAAGAGCCGTTGCTGGGCACGTGATCTTGACATCAATGATTATTCATTTGTGGCTACAGCCAAAAGTATTGGTCGGAGAGCAACGCCGTTTGCACCATTCGATTTCTCGTCAAAAAATACGTCGGATTAGCCTCTTACCAGCAGCATTGGAACAGTTTTTCCACTTTTGGATTTTTGCCTGGTCTTTTTGCGAATTGAAATCGGCTACATTAGCTATGTACAATCGCGACTGGTCATTACTATATTCAACTTTTCATTATAAGTTATGTGCCCTTCGGTAGCCCAGACGACGTCAAATCTTTGGGCCAAGCCCATTTAACTCACCCAACAGTTGTCTTACTTCTAAGTCGAAGACAAACTCAATGTCTTTATCTACATGTAGAAAAACCACACCATTTGTATATAAAAAAAACACAAGGTACTTGATACAGTCCGCTGTAAAAAGTACAATTGAACACTGACCCACATCAATAAGGTGCCAAAAGATGCGCAATTGGGCCAGGCATCTCCAGCTGTTGAAAAATTGCAAATTTCCTTGGTTTCCATGGAGTAAGATCCGTTGCTGGGCACGTGATCTTGACATCAATGATTATTCATTTGTGGCTACAGCCAAAAGTATTGGTCGGAGAGCAACGCCGTTTGCACCATTCGATTTCTCGTCCAAAAATACGTCGGATTAGCCTCTTACCAGCAGCATTGGAACAGTTTTTCCACTTTCGGATTTTTGCCTGGTCTTTTTGCTAATTGAAATCGGCTACATTAACTATGTACAATCGCGACTGGTCATTACTATATTCAACTTTTCATTATAAGTTATGTGCCCTTCGGTAGCCCAGACGACGTCAAATCTTTGGGCCAAGCCCATTTAACTCACCCAGCAGTTGTCTTACTTCTAAGTCGAAGACAAACTCAATGTCTTTATCTACATGTAGAAAAACCACACCATTTGTATATAAAAAAAAACACAAGGTACTTGATACAGTCCGCTGTAAAAAGTACAATTGAACACTGACCCACATCAATAAGGTGCCAAAAGATGCGCAATTGGGCCAGGCATCTCCAGCTGTTGAAAAATTGCAAATTTCCTTGGTTTCCATGGAGTAAGAGCCGTTGCTGTGCACGTGATCTTGACATCAATGATTATTCATTTGTGGCTACAGCCAAAAGTATTGGTCGGAGAGCAACGCGGTGTGCACCATTCGATTTCTCGTCAAAAAATACGTCGGATTAGCCTCTTACCAGCAGCATTGGAACAGTTTTTCTACTTTTGGATTTTTGCCTGGTCTTTTTGCGAATTGAAATCGGCTACATTAACTATGTACAATCGCGACTGGTCATTACTATATTCAACTTTTCATTATAAGTTATGTGCCCTTCGGTAGCCCAGACGACGTCAAATCTTTGGGCCAAGCCCATTTAACTCACCCAGCAGTTGTCTTACTTCTAAGTCGAAGACAAACTCAATGTCTTTATCTACATGTAGAAAAACCACACCATTTGTATATAAAAAAAACACAAGGTACTTGATACAGTCCGCTGTAAAAAGTACAATTGAACACTGACCCACATCAATAAGGTGCCAAAAGATGCGCAATTGGGCCAGGCATCTCCAGCTGTTGAAAAATTGCAAATTTCCTTGGTTTCCATGGAGTAAGAGCCGTTGCTGGGCACGTGATCTTGACATCAATGATTATTCATTTGTGGCTACAGCCAAAAGTATTGGTCGGAGAGCAACGCCGTTTGCACCATTCGATTTCTCGTCCAAAAATACGTCGGATTAGCCTCTTACCAGCAGCATTGGAACAGTTTTTCCACTTTTGGATTTTTGCCTGGTATTTTTTCTAATTGAAATCGGCTACATTAACTATGTACAATCGCGACTGGTCATTACTATATTCAACTTTTCATTATAAGTTATGTGCCCTTCGGTAGCCCAGACGACGTCAAATCTTTGGGCCAAGCCCATTTAACTCACCCAACAGTTGTCTTACTTCTAAGTCGAAGACAAACTCAATGTCTTTATCTACATGTAGAAAAACCACACCATTTGTATATAAAAAAAAACACAAGGTACTTGATACAGTCTGCTGTAAAAAGTACAATTGAACACTGACCCACATCAATAAGGTGCCAAAAGATGCGCAATTGGGCCAGGCATCTCCAGCTGTTGAAAAATTGCAAATTTCCTTGGTTTCCATGGAGTAAGAGCCGTTGCTGGGCACGTGATCTTGACATCAATGATTATTCATTTGTGGCTACAGCCAAAAGTATTGGTCGGAGAGCAACGCGGTTTGCACCATTCGATTTCTCGTCAAAAAATACGTCGGATTAGCCTCTTACCAGCAGCATTGGAACAGTTTTTCCACTTTTGGATTTTTGCCTGGTCTTTTTGCTAATTGAAATCGGCTACATTAACTATGTACAATCGCGACTGGTCATTACTATATTCAACTTTTCATTATAAGTTATGTGCCCTTCGGTAGCCCAGACGACGTCAAATCTTTGGGCCAAGCCCATTTAACTCACCCAGCAGTTGTCTTACTTCTAAGTCGAAGACAAACTCAATGTCTTTATCTACATGTAGAAAAACCACACCATTTGTATATAAAAAAAACACAAGGTACTTGATACAGTCCGCTGTGAAAAGTACAATTGAACACTGACCCACATCAAAAGGTGCCAAAAGATGTGCAATTGGGCCAGGCATCTCCAGCTGTTGAAAAATTGCAAATTTCCTTGGTTTCCATGGAGTAAGAGCCGTTGCTGGGCACGTGATCTTGACATCAATGATTTTTATTTGTGGCTACAGCCAAAAGTATTAGTCGGAGAGCAACGCGGTTTGCACCATTCGATTTCTCGTCAAAAAATACGTCGGATTAGCCTCTTACCAGCAGCATTGGAACAGTTTTTCCACTTTTGGATTTTTGCCTGGTCTTTTTGCGAATTGAAATCGGCTACATTAGCTATGTACAATCGCGACTGGTCATTACTATATTCAACTTTTCATTATAAGTTATGTGCCCTTCGGTAGCCCAGACGACGTCAAATCTTTGGGCCAAGCCCATTTAACTCACCCAGCAAATGTCTTACTTCTAAGTCGAAGACAAACTCAATGTCTTTATCTACATGTAGAAAAACCACACCATTTGTATATAAAAAAAACACAAGGTACTTGATACAGTCCGCTGTAAAAAGTACAATTGAACACTGACCCACATCAATAAGGTGCCAAAAGATGCGCAATTGGGCCAGGCATCTCCAGCTGTTGAAAAATTGCAAATTTCCTTGGTTTCCATGGAGTAAGAGCCATTGCTGGGCACGTGATCTTGACATCAATGATTATTCATTTGTGGCTACAGCCAAAAGTATTGGTCGGAGAGCAACGCGGTTTGCACCATTCGATTTCTCGTCCAAAAATACGTCGGATTAGCCTCTTACCAGCAGCATTGGAACAGTTTTTCCACTTTTGGATTTTTGCCTGGTCTTTTTGCGAATTGAAATCGGCTACATTAACTATGTACAATCGCGACTGGTCATTACTATATTCAACTTTTCATTATAAGTTATGTGCCCTTCGGTAGCCCAGACGACGTCAAATCTTTGGGCCAAGCCCATTTAACTCACCCAGCAGTTGTCTTACTTCTAAGTCGAAGACAAACTCAATGTCTTTATCTACATGTAGAAAAACCACACCATTTGTATATAAAAAAAAACACAAGGTACTTGATACAGTCCGCTGTAAAAAGTACAATTGAACACTGACCCACATCAATAAGGTGCCAAAAGATGCGCAATTGGGCCAGGCATCTCCAGCTGTTGAAAAATTGCAAATTTCCTTGGTTTCCATGGAGTAAGAGCCGTTGCTGGGCACGTGATCTTGACATCAATGATTATTCATTTGTGGCTACAGCCAAAAGTATTAGTCGGAGAGCAACGCGGTTTGCACCATTCGATTTCTCGTCAAAAAATACGTCGGATTAGCCTCTTACCAGCAGCATTGGAACAGTTTTTCCACTTTTGGATTTTTACCTGGTCAATTTTTCAACAGCTGGAGATGCCTGGCCCAATTGCGCATCTTTTGGCACCTTATTGATGTGGGTCAGTGTTCAATTGTACTTTTTTACAGCAGACTGTATCAAGTACCTTGTGTTTTTTTATGTACAAAAGGTGTGGTTTTTCTATATGTAGATAAAGACATTGAGATTGTCTTCGGCTTAGAAGTAAGACATTTGCTGGGTGAGTTAAATGGGCTTGGCCCAAAGATTTGACGTCGTCTGGGCTACCGAAGGGCACATAACTTATAATGAAAAGTTGAATATAGTAATGACCAGTCGCGATTGTACATAGTTAATGTAGCCGATTTCAATTAGAAAAAATACCAGGCAAAAATCCAAAAGTGGAAAAACTGTTCCAATGCTGCTGGTAAGAGGCTAATCCGACGTATTTTTTGACGAGAAATCGAATGGTGCAAACCGCGTTGCTCTCCGACCAATACTTTTGGCTGTAGCCACAAATGAATAACCATTGATGTCAAGATCACGTGCCCAGCAACGGCTCTTACTCCATGGGAACCATAGAAATTTGCAATTTTTCAACAGCTGGAGATGCCTGGCCCAATTGCGCATCTTTTGGCACCTTATTGATGTGGGTCAGTGTTCAATTGTACTTTTTACAGCAGACATTATCATGTACCTTGTGTTTTTTTTTATATACAAATGGTGTGGTTTTTCTACATGTAGATAAAGACATTGAGTTTGTCTTCGACTTAGAAGTAAGACATTTGCTGGGTGAGTAAAATGGGCTTGGCCCAAAGATTTGACGTCGTCTGGGCTACCGAAGGGCACATAACTTATAATGAAAAGTTGAATATAGTAATGACCAGTCGCGATTGTACATAGTTAATGTAGCCGATTTCAATTAGAAAAAATACCAGGCAAAAATCCAAAAGTGGAAAAACTGTTCCAATGCTGCTGGTAAGAGGCTAATCCGACGTATTTTTTGACGAGAAATCGAATGGTGCAAACCGCGTTGCTCTCCGACCAATACTTTTGGCTATAGCCACAAATGAATAATCATTGATGTCAAGATCACGTGCCCAGCAACGGCTCTTACTCCATGGAAACCAAGGAAATTTGCAATTTTTCAACAGCTGGAGATGCCTGGCCCAATTGCACATTTTTTGGCACCTTATTGATGTGGGTCAGTGTTCAATTGTACTTTTTACAGCAGACTGTATCAAGTACCTTGTGTTTTTTTTATATACAAATGGTGTGGTTTTTCTACATGTAGATAAAGACATTGAGTTTGTCTTCGACTTAGAAGTAAGACAACTGCTGGGTGAGTTAAATGGGCTTGGCCCAAAGATTTGACGTCGTCTGGGCTACCGAAGGGCACATAACTTATAATGAAAAGTTGAATATAGTAATGACCAGTCGCGATTGTACATAGTTAATGTAGCCGATTTCAATTCGCAAAAAGACCAGGCAAAAATCCAAAAGTAGAAAAACTGTTCCAATGCTGCTGGTAAGAGGCTAATCCGACGTATTTTTTGACGAGAAATCGAATGGTGCAAACGGCGTTGCTCTCCGACCAATACTTTTGGCTGTAGCCACAAATGAATAATCATTGATGTCAAGATCACGTGCCCAGCAACGGCTCTTACTCCATGGAAACCATAGAAATTTGCTATTTTTCAACAGCTGGAGATGCCTGGCCCAATTGCGCATCTTTTGGCACCTTATTGATGTGGGTCAGTGTTCAATTGTTCTTTTTACAGCGGACTGTATCAAGTACCTTGTGTTTTTTTTATATACAAATGGTGTGGTTTTTCTACATGTAGATAAAGACATTGAGTTTGTCTTCGACTTAGAAGTAAGACATTTGCTGGGTGAGTTAAATGGGCTTGGCCCAAAGATTTGACGTCGTCTGGGCTACCGAAGGGCACATAACTTATAATGAAAAGTTGAATATAGTAATGACCAGTCGCGATTGTACATAGTTAATGTAGCCGATTTCAATTCGCAAAAAGACCAGGCAAAAATCCAAAAGTAGAAAAACTGTTCCAATGCTGCTGGTAAGAGGCTAATCCGACGTATTTTTGACGAGAAATCGAATGGTGTAAACCGCGTTGCTCTCCGACCAATACTTTTGGCTGTAGCCACAAATGAATAATCATTGATGTCAAGATCACGTGCCCAGCAACGGCTCTTACTCCATGGAAACCATAGAAATTTGCAATTTTTCAACAGCTGGAGATGCCTGGCCCAATTGCGCATCTTTTGGCACCTTATTGATGTGGGTCAGTGTTCAATTGTACTTTTTACAGCGGATTGTATCAAGTACCTTGTGTTTTTTTTATATACAAATGGTGTGGTTTTCCTACATGTAGATAAAGACATTGAATTTGTCTTCGACTTAGAAGTAAGACATTTGCTGGGTGAGTTAAATGGGCTTGGCCCAAAGATTTGACGTCGTCTGGGCTACCGAAGGGCACATAACTTATAATGAAAAGTTGAATATAGTAATGACCAGTCGCGATTGTACATAGTTAATGTAGCCGATTTCAATTCGCAAAAAGACCAGGCAAAAATCCAAAAGTAGAAAAACTGTTCCACTGCTGCTGGTAAGAGGCTAATCCGACGTATTTTTTGACGAGAAATCGAATGGTGCAAACCGCGTTGCTCTCCGACCAATACTTTTGGCTGTAGCCACAAATGAATAATCATTGATGTCAAGATCACGTGCCCAGCAACGGCTCTTACTCCATGGGAACCATAGAAATTTGCAATTTTTCAACAGCTGGAGATGCCTGGCCCAATTGCGCATCTTTTGGCACCTTATTGATGTGGGTCAATGTTCAATTGTACTTTTCACAGCAGACTTTATCATGTACCTTGTGTTTTTTTTATATACAAATGGTGTGGTTTTTCTACATGTAGATAAAGACATTGAGTTTGTCTTCGACTTAGAAGTAAGACATTTGCTGGGTGAGTAAAATGGGCTTGGCCCAAAGATTTGACGTCGTCTGGGCTACCGAAGGGCACACAACTTATAATGAAAAGTTGAATATAGTAATGACCAGTCGCGATTGTACATAGTTATTGTAGCCGATTTCAATTAGAAAAAATACCAGGCAAAAATCCAAAAGTGGAAAAACTGTTCCAATGCTGCTGGTAAGAGGCTAATCCGACGTATTTTTTGACGAGAAATCGAATGGTGCAAACCGCGTTGCTCTCCGACTAATACTTTTGGCTATAGCCACAAATGAATAATCATTGATATAAAGATCACGTGCCCAGCAACGGCTCTTACTCCATGGAAACCAAGGAAATTTGCAATTTTTCAACAGCTGGAGATGCCTGGCCCAATTGCACATTTTTTGGCACCTTATTGATGTGGGTCAGTGTTCAATTGTACTTTTTACAGCAGACTGTATCAAGTACCTTGTGTTTTTTTTATATACAAATGGTGTGGTTTTTCTACATGTAGATAAAGACATTGAGTTTGTCTTCGACTTAGAAGTAAGACAACTGCTGGGTGAGTTAAATGGGCTTGGCCCAAAGATTTGACGTCGTCTGGGCTACCGAAGGGCACATAACTTATAATGAAAAGTTGAATATAGTAATGACCAGTCGCGATTGTACATAGTTAATGTAGCCGATTTCAATTCGCAAAAAGACCAGGCAAAAATCCAAAAGTAGAAAAACTGTTCCAATGCTGCTGGTAAGAGGCTAATCCGACGTATTTTTTGACGAGAAATCGAATGGTGCAAACCGCGTTGCTCTCCGACCAATACTTTTGGCTGTAGCCACAAATGAATAATCATTGATGTCAAGATCACGTGCCCAGCAACGGCTCTTACTCCATGGAAACCATAGAAATTTGCAATTTTTCAACAGCTGGAGATGCCTGGCCCAATTGCGCATCTTTTGGCACCTTATTGATGTGGGTCAGTGTTCAATTGTACTTTTTACAGCGGACTGTATCAAGTACCTTGTGTTTTTTTTATATACAAATGGTGTGGTTTTTCTACATGTAGATAAAGACATTGAGTTTGTCTTCGACTTAGAAGTAAGACATTTGCTGGGTGAGTTAAATGGGCTTGGCCCAAAGATTTGACGTCGTCTGGGCTACCGAAGGGCACATAACTTATAATGAAAAGTTGAATATAGTAATGACCAGTCGCGATTGTACATAGTTAATGTAGCCGATTTCAATTCGCAAAAAGACCAGGCAAAAATCCAAAAGTAGAAAAACTGTTCCAATGCTGCTGGTAAGAGGCTAATCCGACGTATTTTTTGACGAGAAATCGAATGGTGCAAACCGCGTTGCTCTCCGACTAATACTTTTGGCTGTAGCCACAAATGAATAATCATTGATGTCAAGATCACGTGCCCAGCAACGGCTCTTACTCCATGGAAACCAAGGAAATTTGCAATTTTTTAACAGCTGGAGATGCCTGGCCCAATTGCACATTTTTTGGCACCTTATTGATGTGGGTCAGTGTTCAATTGTACTTTTTACAGCGGACTGTATCAAGTACCTTGTGTTTTTTTTATATACAAATGGTGTGGTTTTTCTACATGTAGATAAAGACATTGAGTTTGTCTTCGACTTAGAAGTAAGACAACTGCTGGGTGAGTTAAATGGGCTTGGCCCAAAGATTTGACGTCGTCTGGGCTACCGAAGGGCACATAACTTATAATGAAAAGTTGAATATAGTAATGACCAGTCGCGATTGTACATAGTTAATGTAGCCGATTTCAATTCGCAAAAAGACCAGGCAAAAATCCAAAAGTAGAAAAACTGTTCCAATGCTGCTGGTAAGAGGCTAATCCGACGTATTTTTGACGAGAAATCGAATGGTGTAAACCGGGTTGCTCTCCGACCAATACTTTTGGCTGTAGCCACAAATGAATAATCATTGATGTCAAGATCACGTGCCCAGCAACGGCTCTTACTCCATGGAAACCATAGAAATTTGCTATTTTTCAACAGCTGGAGATGCCTGGCCCAATTGCGCATCTTTTGGCACCTTATTGATGTGGGTCAGTGTTCAATTGTACTTTTTTCAGCGGATTGTATCAAGTACCTTGTGTTTTTTTTATATACAAATGGTGTGGTTTTCCTACATGTAGATAAAGACATTGAGTTTGTCTTCGACTTAGAAGTAAGACATTTGCTGGGTGAGTTAAATGGGCTTGGCCCAAAGATTTGACGTCGTCTGGGCTACCGAAGGGCACATAACTTATAATGAAAAGTTGAATATAGTAATGACCAGTCGCGATTGTACATAGTTAATGTAGCCGATTTCAATTCGCAAAAAGACCAGGCAAAAATCCAAAAGTAGAAAAACTGTTCCACTGCTGCTGGTAAGAGGCTAATCCGACGTATTTTTTGACGAGAAATCGAATGGTGCAAACCGCGTTGCTCTCCGACCAATACTTTTGGCTGTAGCCACAAATGAATAATCATTGATGTCAAGATCACGTGCCCAGCAACGGCTCTTACTCCATGGGAACCATAGAAATTTGCAATTTTTCAACAGCTGGAGATGCCTGGCCCAATTGCGCATCTTTTGGCACCTTATTGATGTGGGTCAGTGTTCAATTGTACTTTTTACAGCAGACTTGATCATGTACCTTGTGTTTTTTTTATATACAAATGGTGTGGTTTTTCTACATGTAGATAAAGACATTGAGTTTGTCTTCGACTTAGAAGTAAGACATTTGCTGGGTGAGTAAAATGGGCTTGGCCCAAAGATTTGACGTCGTCTGGGCTACCGAAGGGCACATAACTTATAATGAAAAGTTGAATATAGTAATGACCAGTCGCGATTGTACATAGTTAATGTAGCCGATTTCAATTAGAAAAAATACCAGGCAAAAATCCAAAAGTGGAAAAACTGTTCCAATGCTGCTGGTAAGAGGCTAATCCGACGTATTTTTTGACGAGAAATCGAATGGTGCAAACCGCGTTGCTCTCCGACCAATACTTTTGGCTATAGCCACAAATGAATAATCATTGATGTCAAGATCACGTGCCCAGCAACGGCTCTTACTCCATGGATACCAAGGAAATTTGCAATTTTTCAACAGCTGGAGATGCCTGGCCCAATTGCACATTTTTTGGCACCTTATTGATGTGGGTCAGTGTTCAATTGTACTTTTTACAGCAGACTGTATCAAGTACCTTGTGTTTTTTTTATATACAAATGGTGTGGTTTTTCTACATGTAGATAAAGACATTGAGTTTGTCTTCGACTTAGAAGTAAGACAACTGCTGGGTGAGTTAAATGGGCTTGGCCCAAAGATTTGACGTCGTCTGGGCTACCGAAGGGCACATAACTTATAATGAAAAGTTGAATATAGTAATGACCAGTCGCGATTGTACATAGTTAATGTAGCCGATTTCAATTCGCAAAAAGACCAGGCAAAAATCCAAAAGTAGAAAAACTGTTCCAATGCTGCTGGTAAGAGGCTAATCCGACGTATTTTTTGACGAGAAATCGAATGGTGCACACCGCGTTGCTCTCCGACCAATACTTTTGGCTGTAGCCACAAATGAATAATCATTGATGTCAAGATCACGTGCCCAGCAACGGCTCTTACTCCATGGGAACCATAGAAATTTGCAATTTTTCAACAGCTGGAGATGCCTGGCCCAATTGCGCATCTTTTGGCACCTTATTGATGTGGGTCAGTGTTCAATTGTACTTTTTACAGCAGACTTGATCATGTACCTTGTGTTTTTTTTATATACAAATGGTGTGGTTTTTCTACATGTAGATAAAGACATTGAGTTTGTCTTCGACTTAGAAGTAAGACATTTGCTGGGTGAGTAAAATGGGCTTGGCCCAAAGATTTGACGTCGTCTGGGCTACCGAAGGGCACATAACTTATAATGAAAAGTTGAATATAGTAATGACCAGTCGCGATTGTACATAGTTAATGTAGCCGATTTCAATTAGAAAAAATACCAGGCAAAAATCCAAAAGTGGAAAAACTGTTCCAATGCTGCTGGTAAGAGGCTAATCCGACGTATTTTTTGACGAGAAATCGAATGGTGCAAACCGCGTTGCTCTCCGACCAATACTTTTGGCTATAGCCACAAATGAATAATCATTGATGTCAAGATCACGTGCCCAGCAACGGCTCTTACTCCATGGATACCAAGGAAATTTGCAATTTTTCAACAGCTGGAGATGCCTGGCCCAATTGCACATTTTTTGGCACCTTATTGATGTGGGTCAGTGTTCAATTGTACTTTTTACAGCAGACTGTATCAAGTACCTTGTGTTTTTTTTATATACAAATGGTGTGGTTTTTCTACATGTAGATAAAGACATTGAGTTTGTCTTCGACTTAGAAGTAAGACAACTGCTGGGTGAGTTAAATGGGCTTGGCCCAAAGATTTGACGTCGTCTGGGCTACCGAAGGGCACATAACTTATAATGAAAAGTTGAATATAGTAATGACCAGTCGCGATTGTACATAGTTAATGTAGCCGATTTCAATTCGCAAAAAGACCAGGCAAAAATCCAAAAGTAGAAAAACTGTTCCAATGCTGCTGGTAAGAGGCTAATCCGACGTATTTTTTGACGAGAAATCGAATGGTGCACACCGCGTTGCTCTCCGACCAATACTTTTGGCTGTAGCCACAAATGAATAATCATTGATGTCAAGATCACGTGCCCAGCAACGGCTCTTACTCCATGGAAACCATAGAAATTTGCAATTTTTCAACAGCTGGAGATGCCTGGCCCAATTGCGCATCTTTTGGCACCTTATTGATGTGGGTCAGTGTTCAATTGTTCTTTTTACAGCGGACTGTATCAAGTACCTTGTGTTTTTTTTATATACAAATGGTGTGGTTTTTCTACATGTAGATAAAGACATTGAGTTTGTCTTCGACTTAGAAGTAAGACATTTGCTGGGTGAGTTAAATGGGCTTGGCCCAAAGATTTGACGTCGTCTGGGCTACCGAAGGGCACATAACTTATAATGAAAAGTTGAATATAGTAATGACCAGTCGCGATTGTACATAGTTAATGTAGCCGATTTCAATTCGCAAAAAGACCAGGCAAAAATCCAAAAGTAGAAAAACTGTTCCAATGCTGCTGGTAAGAGGCTAATCCGACGTATTTTTTGACGAGAAATCGAATGGTGCAAACCGCGTTGCTCTCCGACGAATACTTTTGGCTGTAGCCACAAATGAATAATCATTGATGTCAAGATCACGTGCCCAGCAACGGCTCTTACTCCATGGGAACCATAGAAATTTGCAATTTTTCAACAGCTGGAGATGCCTGGCCCAATTGCGCATCTTTTGGCACCTTATTGATGTGGGTCAGTGTTCAATTGTACTTTTTACGGCAGACTTTATCATGTACCTTGTGTTTTTTTTTATATACAAATGGTGTGGTTTTTCTACATGTAGATAAAGACATTGAGTTTGTCTTCGACTTAGAAGTAAGACAACTGCTGGGTGAGTTAAATGGGCTTGGCCCAAAGATTTGACGTCGTCTGGGCTACCGAAGGGCACATAACTTATAATGAAAAGTTGAATATAGTAATGACCAGTCGCGATTGTACATAGTTAATGTAGCCGATTTCAATTCGCAAAAAGACCAGGCAAAAATCCAAAAGTAGAAAAACTGTTCCAATGCTGCTGGTAAGAGGCTAATCCGACGTATTTTTTGACGAGAAATCGAATGGTGCAAACCGCGTTGCTCTCCGACCAATACTTTTGGCTGTAGCCACAAATGAATAATCATTGATGTCAAGATCACGTGCCCAGCAACGGCTCTTACTCCATGGAAACCATAGAAATTTGCTATTTTTCAACAGCTGGAGATGCCTGGCCCAATTGCGCATCTTTTGGCACCTTATTGATGTGGGTCAGTGTTCAATTGTACTTTTTACAGCGGATTGTATCAAGTACCTTGTGTTTTTTTTATATACAAATGGTGTGGTTTTCCTACATGTAGATAAAGACATTGAGTTTGTCTTCGACTTAGAAGTAAGACATTTGCTGGGTGAGTTAAATGGGCTTGGCCCAAAGATTTGACGTCGTCTGGGCTACCGAAGGGCACATAACTTATAATGAAAAGTTGAATATAGTAATGACCAGTCGCGATTGTACATAGTTAATGTAGCCGATTTCAATTCGCAAAAAGACCAGGCAAAAATCCAAAAGTAGAAAAACTGTTCCACTGCTGCTGGTAAGAGGCTAATCCGACGTATTTTTTGACGAGAAATCGAATGGTGCAAACCGCGTTGCTCTCCGACCAATACTTTTGGCTGTAGCCACAAATGAATAATCATTGATGTCAAGATCACGTGCCCAGCAACGGCTCTTACTCCATGGGAACCATAGAAATTTGCAATTTTTCAACAGCTGGAGATGCCTGGCCCAATTGCGCATCTTTTGGCACCTTATTGATGTGGGTCAATGTTCAATTGTACTTTTCACGGCAGACTTTATCATGTACCTTTTTTTTTTTTTATATATACAAATGGTGTGGTTTTTCTACATGTAGATAAAGACATTGAGTTTGTCTTCGACTTAGAAGTAAGACATTTGCTGGGTGAGTAAAATGGGCTTGGCCCAAAGATTTGACGTCGTCTGGGCTACCGAAGGGCACATAACTTATAATGAAAAGTTGAATATAGTAATGACCAGTCGCGATTGTACATAGTTAATGTAGCCGATTTCAATTCGCAAAAAAACCAGGCAAAAATCCAAAAGTAGAAAAACTGTTCCAATGCTGCTGGTAAGAAGCAAATCCGACGTATTTTTTGACGAGAAATCGAATGGTGCAAACCGCGTTGCTCTCCGACCAATACTTTTGGCTGTAGCCACAAATGAATAATCATTGATGTCAAGATCACGTGCCCAGCAACGGCTCTTACTCCATGGGAACCATAGAAATTTGCAATTTTTCAACAGCTGGAGATGCCTGGCCCAATTGCGCATCTTTTGGCACCTTATTGATGTGGGTCAGTGTTCAATTGTACTTTTTACAGCAGACTTGATCATGTACCTTGTGTTTTTTTTATATACAAATGGTGTGGTTTTTCTACATGTAGATAAAGACATTGAGTTTGTCTTCGACTTAGAAGTAAGACATTTGCTGGGTGAGTAAAATGGGCTTGGCCCAAAGATTTGACGTCGTCTGGGCTACCGAAGGGCACATAACTTATAATGAAAAGTTGAATATAGTAATGACCAGTCGCGATTGTACATAGTTAATGTAGCCGATTTCAATTCGCAAAAAGACCAGGCAAAAATCCAAAAGTAGAAAAACTGTTCCAATGCTGCTGGTAAGAGGCTAATCCGACGTATTTTTTGAGGAGAAATCGAATGGTGCACACCGCGTTGCTCTCCGACCAATACTTTTGGCTGTAGCCACAAATGAATAATCATTGATGTCAAGATCACGTGCCCAGCAACGGCTCTTACTCCATGGAAACCATAGAAATTTGCAATTTTTCAACAGCTGGAGATGCCTGGCCCAATTGCGCATCTTTTGGCACCTTATTGATGTGGGTCAGTGTTCAATTGTACTTTTTACGGCAGACTTTATCATGTACCTTGTGTTTTTTTTTATATACAAATGGTGTGGTTTTTCTACATGTAGATAAAGACATTGAGTTTGTCTTCGACTTAGAAGTAAGACATTTGCTGGGTGAGTTAAATGGGCTTGGCCCAAAGATTTGACGTCGTCTGGGCTACCGAAGGGCACATAACTTATAATGAAAAGTTGAATATAGTAATGACCAGTCGCGATTGTACATAGTTAATGTAGCCGATTTCAATTCGCAAAAAGACCAGGCAAAAATCCAAAAGTAGAAAAACTGTTCCAATGCTGCTGGTAAGAGGCTAATCCGACGTATTTTTTGACGAGAAATCGAATGGTGCAAACCGCGTTGCTCTCCGACGAATACTTTTGGCTGTAGCCACAAATGAATAATCATTGATGTCAAGATCACGTGCCCAGCAACGGCTCTTACTCCATGGGAACCATAGAAATTTGCAATTTTTCAACAGCTGGAGATGCCTGGCCCAATTGCGCATCTTTTGGCACCTTATTGATGTGGGTCAGTGTTCAATTGTACTTTTTACGGCAGACTTTATCATGTACCTTGTGTTTTTTTTTATATACAAATGGTGTGGTTTTTCTACATGTAGATAAAGACATTGAGTTTGTCTTCGACTTAGAAGTAAGACATTTGCTGGGTGAGTTAAATGGGCTTGGCCCAAAGATTTGACGTCGTCTGGGCTACCGAAGGGCACATAACTTATAATGAAAAGTTGAATATAGTAATGACCAGTCGCGATTGTACATAGTTAATGTAGCCGATTTCAATTCGCAAACAGACCAGGCAAAAATCCAAAAGTAGAAAAACTGTTCCAATGCTGCTGGTAAGAGGCTAATCCGACGTATTTTTTGACGAGAAATCGAATGGTGCAAACCGCGTTGCTCTCCGACTAATACTTTTGGCTGTAGCCACAAATGAATAATCATTGATGTCAAGATCACGTGCCCAGCAACGGCTCTTACTCCATGGAAACCAAGGAAATTTGCAATTTTTCAACAGCTGGAGATGCCTGGCCCAATTGCACATTTTTTGGCACCTTATTGATGTGGGTCAGTGTTCAATTGTACTTTTTACAGCGGACTGTATCAAGTACCTTGTGTTTTTTTTATATACAAATGGTGTGGTTTTTCTACATGTAGATAAAGACATTGAGTTTGTCTTCGACTTAGAAGTAAGACAACTGCTGGGTGAGTTAAATGGGCTTTGCCCAAAGATTTGACGTCGTCTGGGCTACCGAAGGGCACATAACTTATAATGAAAAGTTGAATATAGTAATGACAAGTCGCGATTGTACATAGTTAATGTAGCCGATTTCAATTCGCAAAAAGACCAGGCAAAAATCCAAAAGTAGAAAAACTGTTCCAATGCTGCTGGTAAGAGGCTAATCCGACGTATTTTTGACGAGAAATCGAATGGTGTAAACCGCGTTGCTCTCCGACCAATACTTTTGGCTGTAGCCACAAATGAATAATCATTGATGTCAAGATCACGTGCCCAGCAACGGCTCTTACTCCATGGAAACCATAGAAATTTGCAATTTTCAACAGCTGGAGATGCCTGGCCCAATTGCGCATCTTTTGGCACCTTATTGATGTGGGTCAGTGTTCAATTGTACTTTTTACAGCGGATTGTATCAAGTACCTTGTGTTTTTTTTTATATACAAATGGTGTGGTTTTCCTACATGTAGATAAAGACATTGAGTTTGTCTTCGACTTAGAAGTAAGACATTTGCTGGGTGAGTTAAATGGGCTTGGCCCAAAGATTTGACGTCGTCTGGGCTACCGAAGGGCACATAACTTATAATGAAAAGTTGAATATAGTAATGACCAGTCGCGATTGTACATAGTTAATGTAGCCGATTTCAATTCGCAAAAAGACCAGGCAAAAATCTAAAAGTAGAAAAACTGTTCCACTGCTGCTGGTAAGAGGCTAATCCGACGTATTTTTTGACGAGAAAAACGAATGTGCAAACCGCGTTGCTCTCCGACCAATACTTTTGGCTGTAGCCACAAATGAATAATCATTGATGTCAAGATCACGTGCACAGCAACGGCTCTTACTCCATGGGAACCATAGAAATTTGCAATTTTTCAACAGCTGGAGATGCCTGGCCCAATTGCGCATCTTTTGGCACCTTATTGATGTGGGTCAGTGTTCAATTGTACTTTTTACAGCGGACTGTATCAAGTACCTTGTGTTTTTTTTATATACAAATGGTGTGGTTTTTCTACATGTAGATAAAGACATTGAGTTTGTCTCGACTTAGAAGTAAGACATTTGCTGGGTGAGTTAAATGGGCTTGGCCCAAAGATTTGACGTCGTCTGGGCTACCGAAGGGCACATAACTTATAATGAAAAGTTGAATATAGTAATGACCAGTCGCGATTGTACATAGTTAATGTAGCCGATTTCAATTCGCAAAAAGACCAGGCAAAAATCCAAAAGTGGAAAAACTGTTCCAATGCTGCTGGTAAGAGGCTAATCCGACGTATTTTTGGACGAGAAATCGAATGGTGCAAACCGCGTTGCTCTCCGACCAATACTTTTGGCTGTAGCCACAAATGAATAATCATTGATGTCAAGATCACGTGCCCAGCAACGGCTCTTACTCCATGGGAACCATAGAAATTTGCAATTTTTCAACAGCTGGAGATGCCTGGCCCAATTGCGCATCTTTTGGCACCTTATTGATGTGGGTCAGTGTTCAATTGTACTTTTTACGGCAGACTTTATCATGTACCTTGTGTTTTTTTTTATATACAAATGGTGTGGTTTTTCTACATGTAGATAAAGACATTGAGTTTGTCTTCGACTTAGAAGTAAGACATTTGCTGGGTGAGTTAAATGGGCTTGGCCCAAAGATTTGACGTCGTCTGGGCTACCGAAGGGCACATAACTTATAATGAAAAGTTGAATATAGTAATGACCAGTCGCGATTGTACATAGTTAATGTAGCCGATTTCAATTCGCAAAAAGACCAGGCAAAAATCCAAAAGTAGAAAAACTGTTCCAATGCTGCTGGTAAGAGGCTAATCCGACGTATTTTTTGACGAGAAATCGAATGGTGCAACCGCGTTGCTCTCCGACTAATACTTTTGGCTGTAGCCACAAATGAATAATCATTGATGTCAAGATCACGTGCCCAGCAACGGCTCTTACTCCATGGAAACCAAGGAAATTTGCAATTTTTCAACAGCTGGAGATGCCTGGCCCAATTGCACATTTTTTGGCACCTTATTGATGTGGGTCAGTGTTCAATTGTACTTTTTACAGCGGATTGTATCAAGTACCTTGTGTTTTTTTTATATACAAATGGTGTGGTTTTTCTACATGTAGATAAAGACATTGAGTTTGTCTTCGACTTAGAAGTAAGACATTTGCTGGGTGAGTAAAATGGGCTTGGCCCAAAGATTTGACGTCGTCTGGGCTACCGAAGGGCACATAACTTATAATGAAAAGTTGAATATAGTAATGACCAGTCGCGATTGTACATAGTTAATGTAGCCGATTTCAATTAGAAAAAATACCAGGCAAAAATCCAAAAGTGGAAAAACTGTTCCAATGCTGCTGGTAAGAGGCTAATCCGACGTATTTTTTGACGAGAAATCGAATGGTGCAAAACCGCGTTGCTCTCCGACCAATACTTTTGGCTATAGCCACAAATGAATAATCACTGATGTCAAGATCACGTGCCCAGCAACGGCTCTTACTCCATGGAAACCAAGGAAATTTGCAATTTTTCAACAGCTGGAGATGCCTGGCCCAATTGCACATTTTTGGCACCTTATTGATGTGGGTCAGTGTTCAATTGTACTTTTTACAGCAGACTGTATCAAGTACCTTGTTTTTTTTTTATATACAAATGGTGTGGTTTTTCTACATGTAGATAAAGACATTGAGTTTGTCTTCGACTTAGAAGTAAGACAACTGCTGGGTGAGTTAAATGGGCTTTGCCCAAAGATTTGACGTCGTCTGGGCTACCGAAGGGCACATAACTTATAATGAAAAGTTGAATATAGTAATGACCAGTCGCGATTGTACATAGTTAATGTAGCCGATTTCAATTCGCAAAAAGACCAGGCAAAAAATCCAAAAGTAGAAAAACTGTTCCAATGCTGCTGGTAAGAGGCTAATCCGACGTATTTTTTGACGAGAAATCGAATGGTGCAAACCGCGTTGCTCTCCGACCAATACTTTTGGCTGTAGCCACAAATGAATAATCATTGATGTCAAGATCACGTGCCCAGCAACGGCTCTTACTCCATGGAAACCATAGAAATTGCAATTTTTCAACAGCTGGAGATGCCTGGCCCAATTGCGCATCTTTTGGCACCTTATTGATGTGGGTCAGTGTTCAATTGTACTTTTTACAGCGGACTGTATCAAGTACCTTGTGTTTTTTTTATATACAAATGGTGTGGTTTTTCTACATGTAGATAAAGACATTGAGTTTGTCTTCGACTTAGAAGTAAGACATTTGCTGGGTGAGTTAAATGGGCTTGGCCCAAAGATTTGACGTCGTCTGGGCTACCGAAGGGCACATAACTTATGATGAAAAGTTGAATATAGTAATGACCAGTCGCGATTGTACATAGTTAATGTAGCCGATTTCAATTCGCAAAAAGACCAGGCAAAAATCCAAAAGTAGAAAAACTGTTCCAATGCTGCTGGTAAGAGGCTAATCCGACGTATTTTTTGACGAGAAATCGAATGGTGCAACCGCGTTGCTCTCCGACCAATACTTTTGGCTGTAGCCACAAATGAATAATCATTGATGTCAAGATCACGTGCCCAGCAACGGCTCTTACTCCATGGAAACCATAGAAATTTGCAATTTTTCAACAGCTGGAGATGCCTGGCCCAATTGCGCATCTTTTGGCACCTTATTGATGTGGGTCAGTGTTCAATTGTACTTTTTACAGCGGACTGTATCAAGTACCTTGTGTTTTTTTTTATATACAAATGGTGTGGTTTTTCTACATGTAGATAAAGACATTGAGTTTGTCTTCGACTTAGAAGTAAGACATTTGCTGGGTGAGTTAAATGGGCTTGGCCCAAAGATTTGACGTCGTCTGGGCTACCGAAGGGCACATAACTTATGATGAAAAGTTGAATATAGTAATGACCAGTCGCGATTGTACATAGTTAATGTAGCCGATTTCAATTCGCAAAAAGACCAGGCAAAAATCCAAAAGTAGAAAAACTGTTCCAATGCTGCTGGTAAGAGGCTAATCCGACGTATTTTTTGACGAGAAATCGAATGGTGCAAACCGCGTTGCTCTCCGACCAATACTTTTGGCTGTAGCCACAAATGAATAATCATTGATGTCAAGATCACGTGCCCAGCAACGGCTCTTACTCCATGGGAACCATAGAAATTTGCAATTTTTCAACAGCTGGAGATGCCTGGCCCAATTGCGCATCTTTTGGCACCTTATTGATGTGGGTCAGTGTTCAATTGTACTTTTTACGGCAGACTTTATCATGTACCTTGTGTTTTTTTTTTATATACAAATGGTGTGGTTTTTCTACATGTAGATAAAGACATTGAGTTTGTCTTCGACTTAGAAGTAAGACATTTGCTGGGTGAGTTAAATGGGCTTGGCCCAAAGATTTGACGTCGTCTGGGCTACCGAAGGGCACATAACTTATAATGAAAAGTTGAATATAGTAATGACCAGTCGCGATTGTACATAGTTAATGTAGCCGATTTCAATTCGCAAAAAGACCAGGCAAAAATCCAAAAGTAGAAAAACTGTTCCAATGCTGCTGGTAAGAGGCTAATCCGACGTATTTTTTGACGAGAAATCGAATGGTGCAAACCGCGTTGCTCTCCGACTAATACTTTTGGCTGTAGCCACAAATGAATAATCATTGATGTCAAGATCACGTGCCCAGGAACGGCTCTTACTCCATGGAAACCAAGGAAATTTGCAATTTTTCAACAGCTGGAGATGCCTGGCCCAATTGCACATTTTTTGGCACCTTATTGATGTGGGTCAGTGTTCAATTGTACTTTTTACAGCGGACTGTATCAAGTACCTTGTGTTTTTTTTATATACAAATGGTGTGGTTTTTCTACATGTAGATAAAGACATTGAGTTTGTCTTCGACTTAGAAGTAAGACAACTGCTGGGTGAGTTAAATGGGCTTTGCCCAAAGATTTGACGTCGTCTGGGCTACCGAAGGGCACATAACTTATAATGAAAAGTTGAATATAGTAATGACCAGTCGCGATTGTACATAGTTAATGTAGCCAATTTCAATTTGCAAAAAGACCAGGCAAAAATCCAAAAGTAGAAAAACTGTTCCAATGCTGCTGGTAAGAGGCTAATCCGACGTATTTTTGACGAGAAATCGAATGGTGTAAACCGCGTTGCTCTCCGACCAATACTTTTGGCTGTAGCCACAAATGAATAATCATTGATGTCAAGATCACGTGCCCAGCAACGGCTCTTACTCCATGGGAACCATAGAAATTTGCAATTTTTCAACAGCTGGAGATGCCTGGCCCAATTGCGCATCTTTTGGCACCTTATTGATGTGGGTCAGTGTTCAATTGTACTTTTCACGGCAGACTTTATCATGTACCTTGTGTTTTTTTTTATATACAAATGGTGTGGTTTTTCTACATGTAGATAAAGACATTGAGTTTGTCTTCGACTTAGAAGTAAGACATTTGCTGGGTGAGTAAAATGGGCTTGGCCCAAAGATTTGACGTCGTCTGGGCTACCGAAGGGCACATAACTTATAATGAAAAGTTGAATATAGTAATGACCAGTCGCGATTGTACATAGGTAATGTAGCCGATTTCAATTCGAAAAAGACCAGGCAAAAATCCAAAAGTAGAAAAACTGTTCCAATGCTGCTGGTAAGAGGCTAATCCGACGTATTTTTTGACGAGAAATCGAATGGTGCAAACCGCGTTGCTCTCCGACTAATACTTTTGGCTGTAGCCACAAATGAATAATCATTGATGTCAAGATCACGTGCCCAGCAACGGCTCTTACTCCATGGAAACCAAGGAAATTTGCAATTTTTCAACAGCTGGAGATGCCTGGCCCAATTGCACATTTTTTGGCACCTTATTGATGTGGGTCAGTGTTCAATTGTACTTTTTACAGCGGACTGTATCAAGTACCTTGTGTTTTTTTTATATACAAATGGTGTGGTTTTTCTACATGTAGATAAAGACATTGAGTTTGTCTTCGACTTAGAAGTAAGACATTTGCTGGGTGAGTAAAATGGGCTTGGCCCAAAGATTTGACGTCGTCTGGGCTACCGAAGGGCACATAACTTATAATGAAAAGTTGAATATAGTAATGACCAGTCGCGATTGTACATAGTTAATGTAGCCGATTTCAATTAGAAAAAATACCAGGCAAAAATCCAAAAGTGGAAAAACTGTTCCAATGCTGCTGGTAAGAGGCTAATCCGACGTATTTTTTGACGAGAAATCGAATGGTGCAAACCGCGTTGCTCTCCGACCAATACTTTTGGCTATAGCCACAAATGAATAATCACTGATGTCAAGATCACGTGCCCAGCAACGGCTCTTACTCCATGGAAACCAAGGAAATTTGCAATTTTTCAACAGCTGGAGATGCCTGGCCCAATTGCACATTTTTTGGCACCTTATTGATGTGGGTCAGTGTTCAATTGTACTTTTTACAGCAGACTGTATCAAGTACCTTGTGTTTTTTTTATATACAAATGGTGTGGTTTTTCTACATGTAGATAAAGACATTGAGTTTGTCTTCGACTTAGAAGTAAGACAACTGCTGGGTGAGTTAAATGGGCTTTGCCCAAAGATTTGACGTCGTCTGGGCTACCGAAGGGCACATAACTTATAATGAAAAGTTGAATATAGTAATGACCAGTCGCGATTGTACATAGTTAATGTAGCCGATTTCAATTCGCAAAAAGACCAGGCAAAAATCCAAAAGTAGAAAAACTGTTCCAATGCTGCTGGTAAGAGGCTAATCCGACGTATTTTTTGACGAGAAATCGAATGGTGCAAACCGCGTTGCTCTCCGACTAATACTTTTGGCTGTAGCCACAAATGAATAATCATTGATGTCAAGATCACGTGCCCAGCAACGGCTCTTACTCCATGGAAACCAAGGAAATTTGCAATTTTTCAACAGCTGGAGATGCCTGGCCCAATTGCACATTTTTTGGCACCTTATTGATGTGGGTCAGTGTTCAATTGTACTTTTTACAGCGGACTGTATCAAGTACCTTGTGTTTTTTTTATATACAAATGGTGTGGTTTTTCTACATGTAGATAAAGACATTGAGTTTGTCTTCGACTTAGAAGTAAGACAACTGCTGGGTGAGTTAAATGGGCTTTGCCCAAAGATTTGACGTCGTCTGGGCTACCGAAGGGCACATAACTTATAATGAAAAGTTGAATATAGTAATGACAAGTCGCGATTGTACATAGTTAATGTAGCCGATTTCAATTCGCAAAAAGACCAGGCAAAAATCCAAAAGTAGAAAAACTGTTCCAATGCTGCTGGTAAGAGGCTAATCCGACGTATTTTTGACGAGAAATCGAATGGTGTAAACCGCGTTGCTCTCCGACCAATACTTTTGGCTGTAGCCACAAATGAATAATCATTGATGTCAAGATCACGTGCCCAGCAACGGCTCTTACTCCATGGGAACCATAGAAATTTGCAATTTTTCAACAGCTGGAGATGCCTGGCCCAATTGCGCATCTTTTGGCACCTTATTGATGTGGGTCAGTGTTCAATTGTACTTTTCACGGCAGACTTTATCATGTACCTTGTGTTTTTTTTATATACAAATGGTGTGGTTTTTCTACATGTAGATAAAGACATTGAGTTTGTCTTCGACTTAGAAGTAAGACATTTGCTGGGTGAGTAAAATGGGCTTGGCCCAAAGATTTGACGTCGTCTGGGCTACCGAAGGGCACATAACTTATAATGAAAAGTTGAATATAGTAATGACCAGTCGCGATTGTACATAGTTAATGTAGCCGATTTCAATTCGCAAAAAGACCAGGCAAAAATCCAAAAGTAGAAAAACTGTTCCAATGCTGCTGGTAAGAAGCTAATCCGACGTATTTTTTGACGAGAAATCGAATGGTGCAAACCGCGTTGCTCTCCGACCAATACTTTTGGCTGTAGCCACAAATGAATAATCATTGATGTCAAGATCACGTGCCCAGCAACGGCTCTTACTCCATGGGAACCATAGAAATTTGCAATTTTTCAACAGCTGGAGATGCCTGGCCCAATTGCGCATCTTTTGGCACCTTATTGATGTGGGTCAGTGTTCAATTGTACTTTTTACAGCAGACTTTATCATGTACCTTGTGTTTTTTTTATATACAAATGGTGTGGTTTTTCTACATGTAGATAAAGACATTGAGTTTGTCTTCGACTTAGAAGTAAGACATTTGCTGGGTGAGTAAAATGGGCTTGGCCCAAAGATTTGACGTCGTCTGGGCTACCGAAGGGCACATAACTTATAATGAAAAGTTGAATATAGTAATGACCAGTCGCGATTGTACATAGTTAATGTAGCCGATTTCAATTAGAAAAAATACCAGGCAAAAATCCAAAAGTGGAAAAACTGTTCCAATGCTGCTGGTAAGAGGCTAATCCGACGTATTTTTTGACGAGAAATCGAATGGTGCAAACCGCGTTGCTCTCCGACCAATACTTTTGGCTATAGCCACAAATGAATAATCATTGATGTCAAGATCACGTGCCCAGCAACTGCTCTTACTCCATGGAAACCAAGGAAATTTGCAATTTTTCAACAGCTGGAGATGCCTGGCCCAATTGCACATTTTTTGGCACCTTATTGATGTGGGTCAGTGTTCAATTGTACTTATTACAGCGGACTGTATCAAGTACCTTGTGTTTTTTTTATATACAAATGGTGTGGTTTTTCTACATGTAGATAAAGACATTGAGTTTGTCTTCGACTTAGAAGTAAGACAACTGCTGGGTGAGTTAAATGGGCTTGGCCCAAAGATTTGACGTCGTCTGGGCTACCGAAGGGCACATAACTTATAATGAAAAGTTGAATATAGTAATGACCAGTCGCGATTGTACATAGTTAATGTAGCCGATTTCAATTCGCAAAAAGACCAGGCAAAAATCCAAAAGTAGAAAAACTGTTCCAATGCTGCTGGTAAGAGGCTAATCCGACGTATTTTTTGACGAGAAATCGAATGGTGCAAACCGCGTTGCTCTCCGACGAATACTTTTGGCTGTAGCCACAAATGAGTAATTATTGATGTCAAGATCACGTGCCCAGCAACGGCTCTTACTCCATGGAAACCATAGAAATTTGCAATTTTTCAACAGCTGGAGATGCCTGGCCCAATTGCGCATCTTTTGGCACCTTATTGATGTGGGTCAGTGTTCAATTGTACTTTTTACAGCGGACTGTATCAAGTACCTTGTGTTTTTTTTATATACAAATGGTATGGTTTTTCTACATGTAGATAAAGACATTGAGTTTGCCTTCGACTTAGAAGTAAGACATTTGCTGCGTGAGTTAAATGGGCTTGGCCCAAAGATTTGACGTCGTCTGGGCTACCGAAGGGCACATAACTTATAATGAAAAGTTGAATATAGTAATGACCAGTCGCGATTGTACATAGTTAATGTAGCCGATTTCAATTCGCAAAAAGACCAGGCAAAAATCCAAAAGTAGAAAAACTGTTCCAATGCTGCTGGTAAGAGGCTAATCCGACGTATTTTTGGACGAGAAATCGAATGGTGCAAACCGCGTTGCTCTCCGACCAATACTTTTGGCTGTAGCCACAAATGAATAACCATTGATGTCAAGATCACGTGCCCAGCAACGGCTCTTACTCCATGGGAACCATAGAAATTTGCAATTTTTCAACAGCTGGAGATGCCTGGCCCAATTGCGCATCTTTTGGCACCTTATTGATGTGGGTCAGTGTTCAATTGTACTTTTTACAGCAGACTTTATCATGTACCTTGTGTTTTTTTTATATACAAATGGTGTGGTTTTTCTACATGTAGATAAAGACATTGAGTTTGTCTTCGACTTAGAAGTAAGACATTTGCTGGGTGAGTAAAATGGGCTTGGCCCAAAGATTTGACGTCGTCTGGGCTACCGAAGGGCACATAACTTATAATGAAAAGTTGAATATAGTAATGACCAGTCGCGATTGTACATAGTTAATGTAGCCGATTTCAATTAGAAAAAATACCAGGCAAAAATCCAAAAGTGGAAAAACTGTTCCAATGCTGCTGGTAAGAGGCTAATCCGACGTATTTTTTGACGAGAAATCGAATGGTGCAAACCGCGTTGCTCTCCGACCAATACTTTTGGCTATAGCCACAAATGAATACTCACTGATGTCAAGATCACGTGCCCAGCAACGGCTCTTACTCCATGGAAACCAAGGAAATTTGCAATTTTTCAACAGCTGGAGATGCCTGGCCCAATTGCACATTTTTTGGCACCTTATTGATGTGGGTCAGTGTTCAATTGTACTTTTTACAGCAGACTGTATCAAGTACCTTTTTTTTTTTTTATATACAAATGGTGTGGTTTTTCTACATGTAGATAAAGACATTGAGTTTGTCTTCGACTTAGAAGTAAGACAACTGCTGGGTGAGTTAAATGGGCTTTGCCCAAAGATTTGACGTCGTCTGGGCTACCGAAGGGCACATAACTTATAATGAAAAGTTGAATATAGTAATGACCAGTCGCGATTGTACATAGTTAATGTAGCCGATTTCAATTCGCAAAAAGACCAGGCAAAAATCCAAAAGTAGAAAAACTGTTCCAATGCTGCTGGTAAGAGACTAATCCGACGTATTTTTTGACGAGAAATCGAATGGTGCAAACCGCGTTGCTCTCCGACCAATACTTTTGGCTGTAGCCACAAATGAATAATCATTGATGTCAAGATCACGTGCCCAGCAACGGCTCTTACTCCATGGAAACCATAGAAATTTGCAATTTTTCAACAGCTGGAGATGCCTGGCCCAATTGCGCATCTTTTTGCACCTTATTGATGTGGGTCAGTGTTCAATTGTACTTTTTACAGCGGACTGTATCAAGTACCTTGTGTTTTTTTTATATACAAATGGTGTGGTTTTTCTACATGTAGATAAAGACATTGAGTTTGTCTTCGACTTAGAAGTAAGACATTTGCTGGGTGAGTTAAATGGGCTTGGCCCAAAGATTTGACGTCGTCTGGGCTACCGAAGGGCACATAACTTATGATGAAAAGTTGAATATAGTAATGACCAGTCGCGATTGTACATAGTTAATGTAGCCGATTTCAATTCGCAAAAAGACCAGGCAAAAATCCAAAAGTAGAAAAACTGTTCCAATGCTGCTGGTAAGAGGCTAATCCGACGTATTTTTTGACGAGAAATCGAATGGTGCAAACCGCGTTGCTCTCCGACCAATACTTTTGGCTGTAGCCACAAATGAATAATCATTGATGTCAAGATCACGTGCCCAGCAACGGCTCTTACTCCATGGAAACCAAGGAAATTTGCAATTTTTCAACAGCTGGAGATGCCTGGCCCAATTGCGCATCTTTTGGCACCTTATTGATGTGGGTCAGTGTTCAATTGTACTTTTTACAGCGGACTGTATCAAGTACCTTGTGTTTTTTTTATATACAAATGGTGTGGTTTTTCTACATGTAGATAAAGACATTGAGTTTGTCTTCGACTTAGAAGTAAGACATTTGCTGGGTGAGTTAAATGGGCTTGGCCCAAAGATTTGACGTCGTCTGGGCTACCGAAGGGCACATAACTTATGATGAAAAGTTGAATATAGTAATGACCAGTCGCGATTGTACATAGTTAATGTAGCCGATTTCAATTCGCAAAAAGACCAGGCAAAAATCCAAAAGTAGAAAAACTGTTCCAATGCTGCTGGTAAGAGGCTAATTCGACGTATTTTTTGACGAGAAATCGAATGGTGCAAACCGCGTTGCTCTCCGACCAATACTTTTGGCTGTAGCCACAAATGAATAATCATTGATGTCAAGATCACGTGCCCAGCAACGGCTCTTACTCCATGGGAACCATAGAAATTTGCAATTTTTCAACAGCTGGAGATGCCTGCCCAATTGCGCATCTTTTGGCACCTTATTGATGTGGGTCAGTGTTCAATTGTACTTTTTACGGCAGACTTTATCATGTACCTTGTGTTTTTTTTATATACAAATGGTGTGGTTTTTTCTACATGTAGATAAAGACATTGAGTTTGTCTTCGACTTAGAAGTAAGACATTTGCTGGGTGAGTTAAATGGGCTTGGCCCAAAGATTTGACGTCGTCTGGGCTACCGAAGGGCACATAACTTATAATGAAAAGTTGAATATAGTAATGACCAGTCGCGATTGTACATAGTTAATGTAGCCGATTTCAATTCGCAAAAAGACCAGGCAAAAATCCAAAAGTAGAAAAACTGTTCCAATGCTGCTGGTAAGAGGCTAATCCGACGTATTTTTTGACGAGAAATCGAATTGTGCAAACCGCGTTGCTCTCCGACTAATACTTTTGGCTGTAGCCACAAATGAATAATCATTGATGTCAAGATCACGTGCCCAGCAACGGCTCTTACTCCATGGAAACCAAGGAAATTTGCAATTTTTCAACAGCTGGAGATGCCTGGCCCAATTGCACATTTTTTGGCACCTTATTGATGTGGGTCAGTGTTCAATTGTACTTTTTACAGCGGACTGTATCAAGTACCTTGTGTTTTTTTTATATACAAATGGTGTGGTTTTTCTACATGTAGATAAAGACATTGAGTTTGTCTTCGACTTAGAAGTAAGACAACTGCTGGGTGAGTTAAATGGGCTTTGCCCAAAGATTTGACGTCGTCTGGGCTACCGAAGGGCACATAACTTATAATGAAAAGTTGAATATAGTAATGACCAGTCGCGATTGTACATAGTTAATGTAGCCGATTTCAATTCGCAAAAAGACCAGGCAAAAATCCAAAAGTAGAAAAACTGTTCCAATGCTGCTGGTAAGAGGCTAATCCGACGTATTTTTTGACGAGAAATCGAATGGTGTAAACCGCGTTGCTCTCCGACCAATACTTTTGGCTGTAGCCACAAATGAATAATCATTGATGTCAAGATCACGTGCCCAGCAACGGCTCTTACTCCATGGAAACCAAGGAAATTTGCAATTTTTCAACAGCTGGAGATGCCTGGCCCAATTGCGCATCTTTTGGCACCTTATTGATGTGGGTCAGTGTTCAATTGTACTTTTTACAGCGGACTGTATCAAGTACCTTGTGTTTTCTTTATATACAAATGGTGTGGTTTTTCTACATGTAGATAAAGACATTGAGTTTGTCTTCGACTTAGAAGTAAGACAACTGCTGGGTGAGTTAAATGGGCTTGGCCCAAAGATTTGACGTCGTCTGGGCTACCGAAGGGCACATAACTTATAATGAAAAGTTGAATATAGTAATGACCAGTCGCGATTGTACATAGTTAATGTAGCCGATTTCAATTAGACAAAATACCAGGCAAAAATCCAAAAGTGGAAAAAACTGTTCCAATGCTGCTGGTAAGAGGCTAATCCGACGTATTTTTTGACGAGAAATCGAATGGTGCAAACCACGTTGCTCTCCGACCAATACTTTTGGCAGTAGCCACAAATAAATAATCATTGATGTCAAGATCACGTGCCCAGCAACGGCTCTTACTCCATGGAAACCAAGGAAATTTGCAATTTTTCAACAGCTGGAGATGCCTGGCCCAATTGCGCATCTTTTGGCACCTTATTGATGTGGGTCAGTGTTCAATTGTACTTTCTACAGCGGACTGTATCAAGTACCTTGTGTTTTCTTTATATACAAATGGTGTGGTTTTTCTACATGTAGATAAAGACATTGAGTTTGTCTTCAACTTAGAAGTAAGACATTTGCTGGGTGAGTTAAATGGGCTTGGCCCAAAGATTTGACGTCGTCTGGGCTACCGAAGGGCACATAACTTATAATGAAAAGTTGAATATAGTAATGACCAGTCGCGATTGTACATAGTTAATGTAGCCGATTTCAATTAGAAAAAATACCAGGCAAAAATCCAAAAGTGGAAAAACTGTTCCAATGCTGCTGGTAAGAGGCTAATCCGACGTATTTTTTGACGAGAAATCGAATGGTGCAAACCGCGTTGCTCTCCGACCAATACTTTTGGCTGTAGCCACAAATGAATAATCATTGATGTCAAGATCACGTGCCCAGCAACGGCTCTTACTCCATGGAAACCAAGGAAATTTGCAATTTTTCAACAGCTGGAGATGCCTGGCCCAATTGCGCATCTTTTGGCACCTTATTGATGTGGGTCAGTGTTCAATTGTACTTTTTACAGCAGACTTTATCATGTACCTTGTGTTTTTTTTATATACAAATGGTGTGGTTTTTCTACATGTAGATAAAGACATTGAGTTTGTCTTCGACTTAGAAATAAGACATTTGCTGGGTGAGTTAAATGGGCTTGGCCCAAAGATTTGACGTCGTCTGGGCTACCGAAGGGCACATAACTTATAATGAAAAGTTGAATATAGTAATGACCAGTCGCGATTGTACATAGTTAATGTAGCCGATTTCAATTAGAAAAAATACCAGGCAAAAATCCAAAAGTGGAGAAACTGTTCCAATGCTGCTGGTAAGAGGCTAATCCGACGTATTTTTTGACGAGAAATCGAATGGTGCAAACCGCGTTGCTCTCCGACCAATACTTTTGGCTGTAGCCACAAATGAATAATCATTGATGTCAAGATCACGTGCCCAGCAACGGCTCTTACTCCATGGAAACCAAGGAAATTTGCAATTTTTCAACAGCTGGAGATGCCTGGCCCAATTGCGCATCTTTTGGCACCTTATTGATGTGGGTCAGTGTTCAATTGTACTTTTTACAGCAGACTTTATCATGTACCTTGTGTTTTTTTTATATACAAATGGTGTGGTTTTTCTACATGTAGATAAAGACATTGAGTTTGTCTTCGACTTAGAAATAAGACATTTGCTGGGTGAGTTAAATGGGCTTTGCCCAAAGATTTGACGTCGTCTGGGCTACCGAAGGGCACATAACTTATAATGAAAAGTTGAATATAGTAATGACCAGTCGCGATTGTACATAGTTAATGTAGCCGATTTCAATTAGAAAAAATACCAGGCAAATATCCAAAAGTGGAGAAACTGTTCCAATGCTGCTGGTAAGAGGCTAATCCGACGTATTTTTTGACGAGAAATCGAATGGTGCAAACCGCGTTGCTCTCCGACCAATACTTTTGGCTGTAGCCACAAATGAATAATCATTGATGTCAAGATCACGTGCCCAGCAACGGCTCTTACTCCATGGAAACCAAGGAAATTTGCAATTTTTCAACAGCTGGAGATGCCTGGCCCAATTGCGCATCTTTTGGCACCTTATTGATGTGGGTCAGTGTTCAATTGTACTTTTTACAGCGGACTGTATCAAGTACCTTGTGTTTTCTTTATATACAAATGGTGTGGTTTTTCTACATGTAGATAAAGACATTGAGTTTGTCTTCGACTTAGAAGTAAGACAACTGCTGGGTGAGTTAAATGGGCTTTGCCCAAAGATTTGACGTCGTCTGGGCTACCGAAGGGCACATAACTTATAATGAAAAGTTGAATATAGTAATGACCAGTCGCGATTGTACATAGTTAATGTAGCCGATTTCAATTAGACAAAATACCAGGCAAAAATCCAAAAGTGGAAAAACTGTTCCAATGCTGCTGGTAAGAGGCTAATCCGACGTATTTTTTGACGAGAAATCGAATGGTGCAAACCACGTTGCTCTCCGACCAATACTTTTGGCTGTAGCCACAAATGAATAATCATTTATTTCATCTACATGTAGATAAAGACATTGAGTTTGTCTTCGACTTAGAAGTAAGACATTTGTTGGGTGAGTTAAATGGGCTTGGCCCAAAGATTTGACGTCGTCTGGGCTACCGAAGGGCACATAACTTATAATGAAAAGTTGAATATAGTAATGACCAGTCGCGATTGTACATAGTTAATGTAGCCGATTTCAATTAGAAAAAATACCAGGCAAAAATCCAAAAGTGGAAAAACTGTTCCAATGCTGCTGGTAAGAGGCTAATCCGACGTATTTTTTGACGAGAAATCGAATGGTGCAAACCGCGTTGCTCTCCGACCAATACTTTTGGCTGTAGCCACAAATGAATAATCATTGATGTCAAGATCACGTGCCCAGCAACGGCTCTTACTCCATGGAAACCAAGGAAATTTGCAATTTTTCAACAGCTGGAGATGCCTGGCCCAATTGCGCATCTTTTGGCACCTTATTGATGTGGGTCAGTGTTCAATTGTACTTTTTACAGCAGACTTTATCATGTACCTTGTGTTTTTTTTATATACAAATGGTGTGGTTTTTCTACATGTAGATAAAGACATTGAGTTTGTCTTCGACTTAGAAATAAGACATTTGCTGGGTGAGTTAAATGAGCTTTGCCCAAAGATTTGACGTCGTCTGGGCTACCGAAGGGCACATAACTTATAATGAAAAGTTGAATATAGTAATGACCAGTCGCGATTGTACATAGTTAATGTAGCCGATTTCAATTAGAAAAAATACCAGGCAAATGTCCAAAAGTGGAGAAACTGTTCCAATGCTGCTGGTAAGAGGCTAATCCGACGTATTTTTGACGAGAAATCGAATGGTGCAAACCGCGTTGCTCTCCGACCAATACTTTTGGCTGTAGCCACAAATGAATAATCATTGATGTCAAGATCACGTGCCCAGCAACGGCTCTTACTCCATGGAAACCAAGGAAATTTGCAATTTTTCAACAGCTGGAGATGCCTGGCCCAATTGCGCATCTTTTGGCACCTTATTGATGTGGGTCAGTGTTCAATTGTACTTTTTACAGCGGACTGTATCAAGTACCTTGTGTTTTCTTTATATACAAATGGTGTGGTTTTTCTACATGTAGATAAAGACATTGAGTTTGTCTTCGACTTAGAAGTAAGACAACTGCTGGGTGAGTTAAATGGGCTTTGCCCAAAGATTTGACGTCGTCTGGGCTACCGAAGGGCACATAACTTATAATGAAAAGTTGAATATAGTAATGACCAGTCGCGATTGTACATAGTTAATGTAGCCGATTTCAATTAGACAAAATACCAGGCAAAAATCCAAAAGTGGAAAAACTGTTCCAATGCTGCTGGTAAGAGGCTAATCCGACGTATTTTTTGACGAGAAATCGAATGGTGCAAACCACGTTGCTCTCCGACCAATACTTTTGGCTGTAGCCACAAATGAATAATCATTTATTTCCTCTACATGTAGATAAAGACATTGAGTTTGTCTTCGACTTAGAAGTAAGACATTTGCTGGGTGAGTTAAATGGGCTTGGCCCAAAGATTTGACGTCGTCTGGGCTACCGAAGGGCACATAACTTATAATGAAAAGTTGAATATAGTAATGACCAGTCGCGATTGTACATAGTTAATGTAGCCGATTTCAATTAGAAAAAATACCAGGCAAAAATCCAAAAGTGGAAAAACTGTTCCAATGCTGCTGGTAAGAGGCTAATCCGACGTATTTTTTGACGAGAAATCGAATGGTGCAAACCGCGTTGCTCTCCGACCAATACTTTTGGCTGTAGCCACAAATGAATAATCATTGATGTCAAGATCACGTGCCCAGCAACGGCTCTTACTCCATGGAAACCAAGGAAATTTGCAATTTTTCAACAGCTGGAGATGCCTGGCCCAATTGCGCATCTTTTGGCACCTTATTGATGTGGGTCAGTGTTCAATTGTACTTTTTACAGCAGACTTTATCATGTACCTTGTGTTTTTTTTATATACAAATGGTGTGGTTTTTCTACATGTAGATAAAGACATTGAGTTTGTCTTCGACTTAGAAATAAGACATTTGCTGGGTGAGTTAAATGAGCTTTGCCCAAAGATTTGACGTCGTCTGGGCTACCGAAGGGCACATAACTTATAATGAAAAGTTGAATATAGTAATGACCAGTCGCGATTGTACATAGTTAATGTAGCCGATTTCAATTAGAAAAAATACCAGGCAAAAATCCAAAAGTGGAAAAACTGTTCCAATGCTGCTGGTAAGAGGCTAATCCGACGTATTTTTTGACGAGAAATCGAATGGTGCAAACCACGTTGCTCTCCGACCAATACTTTTGGCAGTAGCCACAAATGAATAATCATTGATGTCAAGATCACGTGCCCAGCAACGGCTCTTACTCCATGGAAACCAAGGAAATTTGCAATTTTTCAACAGCTGGAGATGCCTGGCCCAATTGCGCATCTTTTGGCACCTTATTGATGTGGGTCAGTGTTCAATTGTACTTTCTACAGCGGACTGTATCAAGTACCTTGTGTTTTCTTTATATACAAATGGTGTGGTTTTTCTACATGTAGATAAAGACATTGAGTTTGTCTTCGACTTAGAAGTAAGACATTTGCTGGGTGAGTTAAATGAGCTTTGCCCAAAGATTTGAAGTCGTCTGGGCTACCGAAGGGCACATAACTTATAATGAAAAGTTGAATATAGTAATGACCAGTCGCGATTGTACATAGTTAATGTAGCCGATTTCAATTAGAAAAAATACCAGGCAAAAATCCAAAAGTGGAGAAACTGTTCCAATGCTGCTGGTAAGAGGCTAATCCGACGTATTTTTTGACGAGAAATCGAATGGTGCAAACCGCGTTGCTCTCCGACCAATACTTTTGGCTGTAGCCACAAATGAATAATCATTGATGTCAAGATCACGTGCCCAGCAACGGCTCTTACTCCATGGAAACCAAGGAAATTTGCAATTTTTCAACAGCTGGAGATGCCTGGCCCAATTGCGCATCTTTTGGCACCTTATTGATGTGGGTCAGTGTTCAATTGTACTTTTTACAGCGGACTGTATCAAGTACCTTGTGTTTTCTTTATATACAAATGGTGTGGTTTTTCTACATGTAGATAAAGACATTGAGTTTGTCTTCGACTTAGAAGTAAGACAACTGCTGGCTGAGTTAAATGGGCTTTGCCCAAAGATTTGACGTCGTCTGGGCTACCGAAGGCCACATAACTTATAATGAAAAGTTGAATATAGTAATGACCAGTCGCGATTGTACATAGTTAATGTAGCCGATTTCAATTAGACAAAATACCAGGCAAAAATCCAAAAGTGGAAAAACTGTTCCAATGCTGCTGGTAAGAGGCTAATCCGACGTATTTTTTGACGAGAAATCGAATGGTGCAAACCACGTTGCTCTCCGACCAATACTTTTGGCAGTAGCCACAAATGAATAATCATTGATGTCAAGATCACGTGCCCAGCAACGGCTCTTACTCCATGGAAACCAAGGAAATTTGCAATTTTTCAACAGCTGGAGATGCCTGGCCCAATTGCGCATCTTTTGGCACCTTATTGATGTGGGTCAGTGTTCAATTGTACTTTCTACAGCGGACTGTATCAAGTACCTTGTGTTTTCTTTATATAGAAATGGTGTGGTTTTTCTACATGTAGATAAAGACATTGAGTTTGTCTTCGACTTAGAAGTAAGACATTTGCTGGGTGAGTTAAATGGGCTTTGCCCAAAGATTTGACGTCGTCTGGGCTACCGAAGGGCACATAACTTATAATGAAAAGTTGAATATAGTAATGACCAGTCGCGATTGTACATAGTTAATGTAGCCGATTTCAATTAGAAAAAATACCAGGCAAAAATCCAAAAGTGGAGAAACTGTTCCAATGCTGCTGGTAAGAGGCTAATCCGACGTATTTTTTGACGAGAAATCGAATGGTGCAAACCGCGTTGCTCTCCGACCAATACTTTTGGCTGTAGCCACAAATGAATAATCATTGATGTCAAGATCACGTGCCCAGCAACGGCTCTTACTCCATGGAAACCAAGGAAATTTGCAATTTTTCAACAGCTGGAGATGCCTGGCCCAATTGCGCATCTTTTGGCACCTTATTGATGTGGGTCAGTGTTCAATTGTACTTTTTACAGCGGACTGTATCAAGTACCTTGTGTTTTTTTTATATACAAATGGTTTGGTTTTTCTACATGTAGATAAAGACATTGAGTTTGTCTTCGACTTAGAAGTAAGACATTTGCTGGGTGAGTTAAATGGGCTTGGCCCAAAGATTTGACGTCGTCTGGGCTACCGAAGGGCACATAACTTATAATGAAAAGTTGAATATAGTAATGACCAGTCGCGAATGTACATAGTTAATGTAGCCGATTTCAATTAGCAAAAAGACCAGGCAAAAATCCAAAAGTGGAAAAACTGTTCCAATGCTGCTGGTAAGAGGCTAATCCGACGTATTTTTTGACGAGAAATCGAATGGTGCAAACCGCGTTGCTCTCCGACCAATACTTTTGGCTGTAGCCACAAATGAATAATCATTGATGTCAAGATCACGTGCCCAGCAACGGCTCTTACTCCATGGAAACCAAGGAAATTTGCAATTTTTCAACAGCTGGAGATGCCTGGCCCAATTGCGCATCTTTTGGCACCTTATTGATGTGGGTCAGTGTTCAATTGTACTTTTTACAGCGGACTGTATCAAGTACCTTGTGTTTTCTTTATATACAAATGGTGTGGTTTTTCTACATGTAGATAAAGACATTGAGTTTGTCTTCGACTTAGAAGTAAGACATTTGCTGGGTGAGTTAAATGGGCTTGGCCCAAAGATTTGACGTCGTCTGGGCTACCGAAGGGCACATAACTTATAATGAAAAGTTGAATATAGTAATGACCAGTCGCGATTGTACATAGTTAATGTAGCCGATTTCAATTCGCAAAAAGACCAGGCAAAAATCCAAAAGTGGAAAAACTGTTCCAATGCTGCTGGTAAGAGGCTAATCCGACGTATTTTTTGACGAGAAATCGAATGGTGCGAACCACGTTGCTCTCCGACCAATACTTTTGGCTGTAGCCACAAATGAATAATCATTGATGTCAAGATCACGTGCCCAGCAACGGCTCTTACTCCATGGAAACCAAGGAAATTTGCAATTTTTCAACAGCTGGAGATGCCTGGCCCAATTGCGCATCTTTTGGCACCTTATTGATGTGGGTCAGTGTTCAATTGTACTTTTTACAGCGGACTGTATCAAGTACCTTGTGTTTTTTTTATATACAAATGGTGTGGTTTTTCTACATGTAGATAAAGACATTGAGTTTGTCTTCGACTTAGAAGTAAGACATTTGCTGGGTGAGTTAAATGGGCTTGGCCCAAAGATTTGACGTCGTCTGGGCTACCGAAGGGCACATAACTTATAATGAAAAGTTGAATATAGTAATGACCAGTCGCGATTGTACATAGTTAATGTAGCCGATTTCAATTAGAAAAAATACCAGGCAAAAATCCAAAAGTGGAAAAACTGTTCCAATGCTGCTGGTAAGAGGCTAATCCGACGTATTTTTTGACGAGAAATCGAATGGTGCAAACCGCGTTGCTCTCCGACCAATACTTTTGGCTGTAGCCACAAATGAATAATCATTGATGTCAAGATCACGTGCCCAGCAACGGCTCTTACTCCATGGAAACCAAGGAAATTTGCAATTTTTCAACAGCTGGAGATGCCTGGCCCAATTGCGCATCTTTTGGCACCTTATTGATGTGGGTCAGTGTTCAATTGTACTTTTTACAGCGGACTGTATCAAGTACCTTGTGTTTTTTTTATATACAAATGGTGTGGTTTTTCTACATGTAGATAAAGACATTGAGATTGTCTTCGACTTAGAAGTAAGACAACTGCTGGTGAGTTAAATGGCTTTGCCCAAAGATTTGACGTCGTCTGGGCTACCGAAGGGCACATAACTTATAATGAAAAGTTGAATATCAGTAATGACCAGTCGCGATTGTACATAGTTAATGTAGCCGATTTCAATTAGAAAAAATACCAGGCAAAAATCCAAAAGTGGAAAAACTGTTCCAATGCATGCTGGTAAGAGGCTAATCCGACGTATTTTTTGACGAGAAATCGAATGGTGCAAACCGCGTTGCTCTCCGACCAATACTTTTGGCTGTAGCCACAAATGAATAATCATTGATGTCAAGATCACGTGCCCAGCAACGGCTCTTACTCCATGGAAAACCAAGGAAATTTGCAATTTTTCAACAGCTGGAGATGCCTGGCCCAATTGCGCATCTTTTGGCACCTTATTGATGTGGGTCAGTGTTCAATTGTACTTTTTACAGCGGACTGTATCAAGTACCTTGTGTTTTCTTTATATACAAATGGTGTGGTTTTTCTACATGTAGATAAAGACATTGAGTTTGTCTTCGACTTAGAAGTAAGACAACTGCTGGTTGAGTTAAATGGGCTTTGCCCAAAGATTTGACGTCGTCTGGGCTACCGAAGGGCACATAACTTATAATGAAAAGTTGAATATAGTAATGACCAGTCGCGATTGTACATAGTTAATGTAGCCGATTTCAATTAGACAAAATACCAGGCAAAAATCCAAAAGTGGAAAAACTGTTCCAATGCTGCTGGTAAGAGGCTAATCCGACGTATTTTTTGACCAGAAATCGAATGGTGCAAACCACGTTGCTCTCCGACCAATACTTTTGGCTGTAGCCACAAATGAATAATCATTGATGTCAAGATCACGTGCCCAGCAACGGCTCTTACTCCATGGAAACCAAGGAAATTTGCAATTTTTCAACAGCTGGAGATGCCTGACCCAATTGCGCATCTTTTGGCACCTTATTGATGTGGGTCAGTGTTCAATTGTACTTTTTACAGCGGACTGTATCAAGTACCTTGTGTTTTTTTTTATATACAAATGGTGTGGTTTTTCTACATGTAGATAAAGACATTGAGTTTGTCTTCGACTTAGAAGTAAGACATTTGCTGGGTGAGTTAAATGGGCTTGGCCCAAAGATTTGACGTCGTCTGGGCTACCGAAGGGCACATAACTTATAATGAAAAGTTGAATATAGTAATGACCAGTCGCGATTGTACATAGTTAATGTAGCCGATTTCAATTCGCAAAAAGACCAGGCAAAAATCCAAAAGTAGAAAAACTGTTCCAATGCTGCTGGTAAGAGGCTAATCCGACGTATTTTTTGACGAGAAATCGAATGGTGCAAACCGCGTTGCTCTCCGACCAATACTTTTGGCTGTAGCCACAAATGAATAATCATTGATGTCAAGATCACGTGCCCAGCAACGGCTCTTACTCCATGGAAACCAAGGAAATTTGCAATTTTTCAACAGCTGGAGATGCCTGGCCCAATTACGCATCTTTTGGCACCTTATTGATGTGGGTCAGTGTTCAATTGTACTTTTTACAGCGGACTGTATCAAATACCTTGTGTTTTTTTTATATACAAATGGTGTGGTTTTTCTACATGTAGATAAAGACATTGAGTTTGTCTTCGACTTAGAAGTAAGACATTTGCTGGGTGAGTTAAATGGGCTTGGCCCAAAGATTTGACGTCGTCTGGGCTACCGAAGGGCACATAACTTATAATGAAAAGTTGAATATAGTAATGACCAGTCGCGATTGTACATAGTTAATGTAGCCGATTTCAATTAGAAAAAATACCAGGCAAAAATCCAAAAGTAGAAAAACTGTTCCAATGCTGCTGGTAAGAGGCTAATCCGACGTATTTTTTGACGAGAAATCGAATGGTGCAAACCACGTTGCTCTCCGACCAATACTTTTGGCTGTAGCCACAAATGAATAATCATTGATGTCAAGATCACGTGCCCAGCAACGGCTCTTACTCCATGGAAACCAAGGAAATTTGCAATTTTTCAACAGCTGGAGATGCCTGGCCCAATTGCGCATCTTTTGGCACCTTATTGATGTGGGTCAGTGTTCAATTGTACTTTTTACAGCGGACTGTATCAAGTACCTTGTGTTTTTTTTATATACAAATGGTGTGGTTTTTCTACATGTAGATAAAGACATTGAGTTTGTCTTCGACTTAGAAGTAAGACATTTGCTGGGTGAGTTAAATGGGCTTGGCCCAAAGATTTGACGTCGTCTGGGCTACCGAAGGCCACATAACTTATAATGAAAAGTTGAATATAGTAATGACCAGTCGCGATTGTACATAGTTAATGTAGCCGATTTCAATTAGAAAAAATACCAGGCAAAAATCCAAAAGTGGAAAAACTGTTCCAATGCTGCTGGTAAGAGGCTAATCCGACGTATTTTTTGACGAGAAATCGAATGGTGCAAACCGCGTTGCTCTCCGACCAATACTTTTGACTGTAGCCACAAATGAATAATCATTGATGTCAAGATCACGTGCCCAGCAACGGCTCTTACTCCATGGAAACCAAGGAAATTTGCAATTTTTCAACAGCTGGAGATGCCTGGCCCAATTGCGCATCTTTTGGCACCTTATTGATGTGGGTCAGTGTTCAATTGTACTTTTTACAGCGGACTGTATCAAGTACCTTGTGTTTTTTTTATATACAAATGGTGTGGTTTTTCTACATGTAGATAAAGACATTGAGTTTGTCTTCGACTTAGAAGTAAGACATTTGCTGGGTGAGTTAAATGGGCTTGGCCCAAAGATTTGACGTCGTCTGGGCTACCGAAGGGCACATAACTTATAATGAAAAGTTGAATATAGTAATGACCAGTCGCGATTGTACATAGTTAATGTAGCCGATTTCAATTAGAAAAAATACCAGGCAAAAATCCAAAAGTAGAAAAACTGTTCCAATGCTGCTGGTAAGAGGCTAATCCGACGTATTTTTTGACGAGAAATCGAATGGTGCAAACCACGTTGCTCTCCGACCAATACTTTTGGCTGTAGCCACAAATGAATAATCATTGATGTCAAGATCACGTGCCCAGCAACGGCTCTTACTCCATGGAAACCAAGGAAATTTGCAATTTTTCAACAGCTGGAGATGCCTGGCCCAATTGCGCATCTTTTGGCACCTTATTGATGTGGGTCAGTGTTCAATTGTACTTTTTACAGCGGACTGTATCAAGTACCTTGTGTTTTTTTTATATACAAATGGTGTGGTTTTTCTACATGTAGATAAAGACATTGAGTTTGTCTTCGACTTAGAAGTAAGACATTTGCTGGGTGAGTTAAATGGGCTTGGCCCAAAGATTTGACGTCGTCTGGGCTACCGAAGGCCACATAACTTATAATGAAAAGTTGAATATAGTAATGACCAGTCGCGATTGTACATAGTTAATGTAGCCGATTTCAATTAGAAAAAATACCAGGCAAAAATCCAAAAGTGGAAAAACTGTTCCAATGCTGCTGGTAAGAGGCTAATCCGACGTATTTTTTGACGAGAAATCGAATGGTGCAAACCGCGTTGCTTTCCGACCAATACTTTTGGCTGTAGCCACAAATGAATAATCATTGATGTCAAGATCACGTGCCCAGCAACGGCTCTTACTCCATGGAAACCAAGGAAATTTGCAATTTTTCAACAGCTGAAGATGCCTGGCCCAATTGCGCATCTTTTGGCACCTTATTGATGTGGGTCAGTGTTCAATTGTACTTTTTACAGCGGACTGTATCAAGTACCTTGTGTTTTTTTTATATACAAATGGTGTGGTTTTACTACATGTAGATAAAGACATTGAGTTTGTCTTCGACTTAGAAGTAAGACATTTGCTGGGTGAGTTAAATGGGCTTGGCCCAAAGATTTGACGTCGTCTGGGCTACCGAAGGGCACATAACTTATAATGAAAAGTTGAATATAGTAATGACCAGTCGCGATTGTACATAGTTAATGTAGCCGATTTCAATTCGCAAAAAGACCAGGCAAAAATCCAAAAGTAGAAAAACTGTTCCAATGCTGCTGGTAAGAGGCTAATCCGACGTATTTTTTGACGAGAAATCGAATGGTGCAAACCGCGTTGCTCTCCGACCAATACTTTTGGCTGTAGCCACAAATGAATAATCATTGATGTCAAGATCACGTGCCCAGCAACGGCTCTTACTCCATGGAAACCAAGGAAATTTGCAATTTTTCAACAGCTGGAGATGCCTGGCCCAATTGCGCATCTTTTGGCACCTTATTGATGTGGGTCAGTGTTCAATTGTACTTTTTACAGCGGACTGTATCAAGTACCTTGTGTTTTTTTTATATACAAATGGTGTGGTTTTTCTACATGTAGATAAAGACATTGAGTTTGTCTTCGACTTAGAAGTAAGACATTTGCTGGGTGAGTTAAATGGGCTTGGCCCAAAGATTTGACGTCGTCTGGGCTACCGAAGGGCACATAACTTATAATGAAAAGTTGAATATAGTAATGACCAGTCGCGATTGTACATAGTTAATGTAGCCGATTTCAATTAGAAAAAATACCAGGCAAAAATCCAAAAGTGGAAAAACTGTTCCAATGCTGCTGGTAAGAGGCTAATCCGACGTATTTTTTGACGAGAAATCGAATGGTGCAAACCGCGTTGCTCTCCGACCAATACTTTTGGCTGTAGCCACAAATGAATAATCATTGATGTCAAGATCACGTGCCCAGCAACGGCTCTTACTCCATGGAAACCAAGGAAATTTGCAATTTTTCAACAGCTGGAGATGCCTGGCCCAATTGCGCATCTTTTGGCACCTTATTGATGTGGGTCAGTGTTCAATTGTACTTTTTACAGCGGACTGTATCAAGTACCTTGTGTTTTTTTTATATACAAATGGTGTGGTTTTTCTACATGTAGATAAAGACATTGAGTTTGTCTTCGACTTAGAAGTAAGACATTTGCTGGGTGAGTTAAATGGGCTTGGCCCAAAGATTTGACGTCGTCTGGGCTACCGAAGGGCACATAACTTATAATGAAAAGTTGAATATAGTAATGACCAGTCGCGATTGTACATAGTTAATGTAGCCGATTTCAATTAGAAAAAATACCAGGCAAAAATCCAAAAGTGGAAAAAGTGTTCCAATGCTGCTGGTAAGAGGCTAATCCGACGTATTTTTTGACGAGAAATCGAATGGTGCAAACCACGTTGCTCTCCGATCAATACTTTTGGCTGTAGCCACAAATGAATAATCATTGATATCAAGATCACGTGCCCGGCAACGGCTCTTACTCCATGGAAACCAAGGAAATTTGCAATTTTTCAACAGCTGGAGATGCCTGGACCAATTGCGCATCTTTTGGCACCTTATTGATGTGGGTCAGTGTTCAATTGTACTTTTTACAGCGGACTGTATCAAGTACCTTGTGTTTTTTTATATACAAATGGTGTGGTTTTTCTACATGTAGATCAAGACATTGAGTTTGTCTTCGACTTAGAAGTAAGACATTTGCTGGGTGAGTTAAATGGGCTTCGCCCAAAGATTTGACGTCGTCTGGGCTACCGAAGGGCACATAACTTATAATGAAAAGTTGAATATAGTAATGACCAGTCGCGATTGTACATAGTTAATGTAGCCGATTTCAATTCGCAAAAAGACCAGGCAAAAATCCAAAAGTGGAAAAACTGTTCCAATGCTGCTGGTAAGAGGCTAATCCGACGTATTTTTTGACGAGAAATCGAATGGTGCAAACCGCGTTGCTCTCCGACCAATACTTTTGGCTGTAGCCACAAATGAATAATCATTGATGTCAAGATCACGTGCCCGGCAACGGCTCTTACTCCATGGAAACCAAGGAAATTTGCAATTTTTCAACAGCTGGAGATGCCTGGCCCAATTGCGCATCTTTTGGCACCTTATTGATGTGGGTCAGTGTTCAATTGTCCTTTTTACAGCGGACTGTATCAAGTACCTTGTGTTTTTTTTATATACAAATGGTGTGGTTTCTCTACATGTAGATAAAGACATTGAGTTTGTCTTCGACTTAGAAGTAAGACATTTGCTGGGTGAGTTAAATGGGCTTGGCCCAAAGATTTGACGTCGTCTGGGCTACCGAAGGGCACATAACTTATAATAAAAAGTTGAATATAGTAATGACCAGTCGCGATTGTACATAGTTAATGTAGCCGATTTCAATTCGCAAAAATACCAGGCAAAAATCCAAAAGTGGAAAAACTGTTCCAATGCTGCTGGTAAGAGACTAATCCGACGTATTTTTTGACGAGAAATCGAATGGTGCAAACCGCGTTGCTCTCCGACCAATACTTTTGGCTGTAGCCACAAATGAATAATCATTGATGTCAAGATCACGTGCCCAGCAACGGCTCTTACTCCATGGAAACCAAGGAAATTTGCAATTTTTCAACAGCTGGAGATGCCTGGCCCAATTGCGCATCTTTTGGCACCTTATTGATGTGGGTCAGTGTTCAATTGTACTTTTTACAGCGGACTGTATCAAGTACCTTGTGTTTTTTTATATACAAATGGTGTGGTTTTTCTACATGTAGATAAAGACATTGAGTTTGTCTTCGACTTAGAAGTAAGACAACTGCTGGGTGAGTTAAATGGGCTTGGCCCAAAGATTTGACGTCGTCTGGGCTACCGAAGGGCACATAACTTATAATGAAAAGTTGAATATAGTAATGACCAGTCGCGATTGTACATAGTTAATGTAGCCGATTTCAATTAGCAAAAAGACCAGGCAAAAATCCAAAAGTAGAAAAACTGTTCCAATGCTGCTGGTAAGAGGCTAATCCGACCGACGTATTTTTTGACGAGAAATCGAATGGTGCAAACCGCGTTGCTCTCCGACCAATACTTTTGGCTGTAGCCACAAATGAATAATCATTGATGTCAAGATCACGTGCCCAGCAACGGCTCTTACTCCATGGAAACCAAGGAAATTTGCAATTTTTCAACAGCTGGAGATGCCTGGCCCAATTGCGCATCTTTTGTCACCTTATTGATGTGGGTCAGTGTTCAATTGTACTTTTTACAGCGGACTGTATCAAGTACCTTGTGTTTTTTTTATATACAAATGGTGTGGTTTTTCTACATGTAGATAAAGACATTGAGTTTGTCTTCGACTTAGAAGTAAGACAACTGCTGGGTGAGTTAAATGGGCTTGGCCCAAAGATTTGACGTCGTCTGGGCTACCGAGGGCACATAACTTATAATGAAAAGTTGAATATAGTAATGACCAGTCGCGATTGTACATAGTTAATGTAGCCGATTTCAATTCGCAAAAATACCAGGCAAAAATCCAAAAGTGGAAAAACTGTTCCAATGCTGCTGGTAAGAGGCTAATCCGACGTATTTTTTGACGAGAAATCGAATGGTGCAAACCGCGTTGCTCTCCGACCAATACTTTTGGCTGTAGCCACAAATGAATAATCATTGATGTCAAGATCACGTGCCCAGCAACGGCTCTTACTCCATGGAAACCAAGGAAATTTGCAATTTTTCAACAGCTGGAGATGCCTGGCCCAATTGCGCATCTTTTGGCACCTTATTGATGTGGGTCAGTGTTCAATTGTACTTTTTACAGCGGACTGTATCAAGTACCTTGTGTTTTTTTTATATACAAATGGTGTGGTTTTTCTACATGTAGATAAAGACATTGAGTTTGTCTTCGACTTAGAAGTAAGACATTTGCTGGGTGAGTTAAATGGGCTTAGCCCAAAGATTTGACGTGGTCTGGGCTACCGAAGGGCACATAACTTATAATGAAAAGTTGAATATAGTAATGACCAGTCGCGATTGTACATAGTTAATGTAGCCGATTTCAATTAGAAAAAATACCAGGCAAAAATCCAAAAGTTGAAAAACTGTTCCAATGCTGCTGGTAAGAGGCTAATCCGACGTATTTTTGACGAGAAATCGAATGGTGCAAACCGCGTTGCTCTCCGACCAATATTTTTGGCTGTAGCCACAAATGAATAATCATTGATGTCAAGATCACGTGCCCAGCAACGGCTCTTACTCCATGGAAACCAAGGAAATTTGCAATTTTTCAACAGCTGGAGATACCTGGCCCAATTGCGCATCTTTTGGCACCTTATTGATGTGGGTCAGTGTTCAATTGTACTTTTTACAGCGGACTGTATCAAGTACCTTGTGTTTTTTTTATATACAAATGGTGTGGTTTTTCTACATGTAGATAAAGACATTGAGTTTGTCTTCGACTTAGAAGTAAGACATTTGCTGGGTGAGTTAAATGGGCTTAGCCCAAAGATTTGACGTCGTCTGGGCTACCGAAGGGCACATAACTTATAATGAAAAGTTGAATATAGTAATGACCAGTCGCGATTGTACATAGTTAATGTAGCCGATTTCAATTAGAAAAAATACCAGGCAAAAATCCAAAAGTTGAAAAACTGTTCCAATGCTGCTGGTAAGAGGCTAATCCGACGTATTTTTTGACGAGAAATCGAATGGTGCAAACCGCGTTGCTCTCCGACCAGTACTTTTGGCTGTAGCCACAAATGAATAATTATTGATGTCAAGATCACGTGCCCAGCAACGGCTCTTACTCCATGGAAACCAAGGAAATTTGCAATTTTTCAACAGCTGGAGATGCCTGGCCCAATTGCGAATCTTTTGGCACCTTATTGATGTGGGTCAGTGTTCAATTGTACTTTTTACAGCGGACTGTATCAAGTACCTTGTGTTTTTTTTATATACAAATGGTGTGGTTTTTCTACATGTAGATAAAGACATTGAGTTTGTCTTCGACTTAGAAGTAAGACAACTGCTGGGTGAGTTAAATGGGCTTGGCCCAAAGATTTGACGTCGTCTGGGCTACCGAAGGGCACATAACTTATAATGAAAAGTTGAATATAGTAATGACCAGTCGCGATTGTACATAGTTAATGTAGCCGATTTCAATTAGAAAAAATACCAGGCAAAAATCCAAGAGTGGAAAAACTGTTCCAAAGCTGCTGGTAAGAGGCTAATCCGACGTATTTTTTGACGAGAAATCGAATGGTGCAAACCGCGTTGCTCTCCGACCAATACTTTTGGCTGTAGCCACAAATGAATAATCATTGATGTCAAGATCACGTGCCCAGCAACGGCTCTTACTCCATGGAAACCAAGGAAATTTGCAATTTTTCAACAGCTGGAGATGCCTGGCCCAATTGCGCATCTTTTGCCACCTTATTGATGTGGGTCAGTGTTCAATTGTACTTTTTACAGCGGACTGTATCAAGTACCTTGTGTTTTTTCTATATACAAATGGTGTGGTTTTTCTACATGTAGATAAAGACATTGAGTTTGTCTTCGACTTAGAAGTAAGACATTTGCTGGGTGAGTTAAATGGGCTTGGCCCAAAGATTTGACGTCGTCTGGGCTACCGAAGGGCACATAACTTATAATGAAAAGTTGAATATAGTAATGACCAGTCGCGATTGTACATAGTTAATGTAGCCGATTTCAATTAGAAAAAATACCAGGCAAAAATCCAAAAGTTGAAAAACTGTTCCAATGCTGCTGGTAAGAGGCTAATCCGACGTATTTTTTGACGAGAAATCGAATGGTGCAAACCGCGTTGCTCTCCGACCAGTACTTTTGGCTGTAGCCACAAATGAATAATTATTGATGTCAAGATCACGTGCCCAGCAACGGCTCTTACTCCATGGAAACCAAGGAAATTTGCAATTTTTCAACAGCTGGAGATGCCTGGCCCAATTGCGCATCTTTTGGCACCTTATTGATGTGGGTCAGTGTTCAATTGTACTTTTTACAGCGGACCGTATCAAGTACCTTGTGTTTTTTTTATATACAAATGGTGTGGTTTTTCTACATGTAGATAAAGACATTGAGTTTGTCTTCGACTTAGAAGTAAGACAACTGCTGGGTGAGTTAAATGGGCTTGGCCCAAAGATTTGACGTCGTCTGGGCTACCGAAGGGCACATAACTTATAATGAAAAGTTGAATATAGTAATGACCAGTCGCGATTGTACATAGTTAATGTAGCCGATTTCAATTAGCAAAAAGACCAGGTAAAAATCCAAAAGTGGAAAAACTGTTCCAATGCTGCTGGTAAGAGGCTAATCCGACGTATTTTTTGACGAGAAATCGAATGGTGCAAACCGCGTTGCTCTCCGACCAATACTTTTGGCTGTAGCCACAATTGAATAATCATTGATGTCAAGATCACGTGCCCAGCAACGGCTCTTACTCCATGGAAACCAAGGAAATTTGCAATTTTTTAACAGCTGGAGATGCCTGGCCCAATTGCGCATCTTTTGGCACCTTATTGATGTGGGTCAGTGTTCAATTGTACTTTATACAGCGGACTGTATCAAGTACCTTGTGTTTTTTTTATATACAAATGGTGTGGTTTTTCTACATGTAGATAAAGACATTGAGTTTGTCTTCGACTTAGAAGTAAGACATTTGCTGGGTGAGTTAAATGGGCTTGGCCCAAAGATTTGACGTCATCTGGGCTACCGAAGGGCACATAACGTATAATGAAAAGTTGAATATAGTAATGACCAGTCGCGATTGTACATAGTTAATGTAGCCGATTTCAATTAGAAAAAATACCAGGCAAAAATCCAAAAGTTGAAAAACTGTTCCAATGCTGCTGGTAAGAGGCTAATCCGACGTATTTTTTGACGAGAAATCGAATGGTGCAAACAGCGTTGCTCTCCGACCAGTACTTTTGGCTGTAGCCACAAATGAATAATTATTGATGTCAAGATCACGTGCCCAGCAACGGCTCTTACTCCATGGAAACCAAGGAAATTTGCAATTTTTCAACTGCTGGAGATGCCTGGCCCAATTGCGCATCTTTTGGCACCTTATTGATGTGGGTCAGTGTTCAATTGTACTTTTTACAGCGGACTGTATCAAGTACCTTGTGTTTTTTTTATATACAAATGGTGTGGTTTTTCTACATGTAGATAAAGACATTGAGTTTGTCTTCGACTTAGAAGTAAGACAACTGCTGGGTGAGTTAAATGGGCTTGGCCTAAAGATTTGACGTCGTCTGGGCTACCGAAGGGCACATAACTTATAATGAAAAGTTGAATATAGTAATGACCAGTCGCGATTGTACATAGTTAATGTAGCCGATTTCAATTAGAAAAAATACCAGGCAAAAATCCAAGAGTGGAAAAACTGTTCCAATGCTGCTGGTAAGAGGCTAATCCGACGTATTTTTTGACGAGAAATCGAATGGTGCAAACCGCGTTGCTCTCCGACCAATACTTTTGGCTGTAGCCACAAATGAATAATCATTGATGTCAAGATCACGTGCCCAGCAACGGCTCTTACTCCATGGAAACCAAGGAAATTTGCAATTTTTCAACAGCTGGAGATACCTGGCCCAATTGCGCATCTTTTGGCACCTTATTGATGTGGGTCAGTGTTCAATTGTACTTTTTACAGCGGACTGTATCAAGTACCTTGTGTTTTTTTTATATACAAATGGTGTGGTTTTTCTACATGTAGATAAAGACATTGAGTTTGTCTTCGACTTAGAAGTAAGACATTTGCTGGGTGAGTTAAATGGGCTTGGCCCAAAGATTTGACGTCGTCTGGGCTACCGAAGGGCACATAACTTATAATGAAAAGTTGAATATAGTAATGACCAGTCGCGATTGTACATAGTTAATGTAGCCGATTTCAATTCGCAAAAATACCAGGCAAAAATCCAAAAGTGGAAAAACTGTTCCAATGCTGCTGGTAAGAGGCTAATCCGACGTATTTTTTGACGAGAAATCGAATGGTGCAAACCGCGTTGCTCTCCGACCAATACTTTTGGCTGTAGCCACAAATGAATAATCATTGATGTCAAGATCACGTGCCCAGCAACGGCTCTTACTCCATGGAAACCAAGGAAATTTGCCATTTTTCAACAGCTGGAGATGCCTGGCCCAATTGCGCATCTTTTGGCACCTTATTGATGTGGGTCAGTGTTCAATTGTACTTTTTACAGCGGACTGTATCAAGTACCTTGTGTTTTTTTTATATACAAATGGTGTGGTTTTTCTACATGTAGATAAAGACATTGAGTTTGTCTTCGACTTAGAAGTAAGACATTTGCTGGGTGAGTTAAATGGGCTTAGCCCAAAGATTTGACGTCGTCTGGGCTACCGAAGGGCACATAACTTATAATGAAAAGTTGAATATAGTAATGACCAGTCGCGATTGTACATAGTTAATGTAGCCGATTTCAATTCGCAAAAAGACCAGGCAAAAATCCAAAAGTTGAAAAACTGTTCCAATGCTGCTGGTAAGAGGCTAATCCGACGTATTTTTTGACGAGAAATCGAATGGTGCAAACCGCGTTGCTCTCCGACCAGTACTTTTGGCTGTAGCCACAAATGAATAATTATTGATGTCAAGATCACGTGCCCAGCAACGGCTCTTACTCCATGGAAACCAAGGAAATTTGCAATTTTTCAACAGCTGGAGATGCCTGGCCCAATTGCGAATCTTTTGGCACCTTATTGATGTGGGTCAGTGTTCAATTGTACTTTTTACAGCGGACTGTATCAAGTACCTTGTGTTTTTTTTATATACAAATGGTGTGGTTTTTCTACATGTAGATAAAGACATTGAGTTTGTCTTCGACTTAGAAGTAAGACAACTGCTGGGTGAGTTAAATGGGCTTGGCCCAAAGATTTGACGTCGTCTGGGCTACCGAAGGGCACATAACTTATAATGAAAAGTTGAATATAGTAATGACCAGTCGCGATTGTACATAGTTAATGTAGCCGATTTCAATTAGAAAAAATACCAGGCAAAAATCCAAGAGTGGAAAAACTGTTCCAATGCTGCTGGTAAGAGGCTAATCCGACGTATTTTTTGACGAGAAATCGAATGGTGCAAACCGCGTTGCTCTCCGACCAATACTTTTGGCTGTAGCCACAAATGAATAATCATTGATGTCAAGATCACGTGCCCAGCAACGGCTCTTACTCCATGGAAACCAAGGAAATTTGCAATTTTTCAACAGCTGGAGATGCCTGGCCCAATTGCGCATCTTTTGGCACCTTATTGATGTGGGTCAGTGTTCAATTGTACTTTTTACAGCGGACTGTATCAAGTACCTTGTGTTTTTTTTATATACAAATGGTGTGGTTTTTCTACATGTAGATAAAGACATTGAGTTTGTCTTCGACTTAGAAGTAAGACATTTGCTGGGTGAGTTAAATGGGCTTGGCCCAAAGATTTGACGTCGTCTGGGCTACCGAAGGGCACATAACTTATAATGAAAAGTTGAATATAGTAATGACCAGTCGCGATTGTACATAGTTAATGTAGCCGATTTCAATTAGAAAAAATACCAGGCAAAAATCCAAAAGTGGAAAAACTGTTCCAATGCTGCTGGTAAGAGGCTAATCCGACGTATTTTTTGACGAGAAATCGAATGGTGCAAACAGCGTTGCTCTCCGACCAGTACTTTTGGCTGTAACCACAAATGAATAATTATTGATGTCAAGATCACGTGCCCAGCAACGGCTCTTACTCCATGGAAACCAAGGAAATTTGCAATTTTTCAACAGCTGGAGATACCTGGCCCAATTGCGCATCTTTTGGCACCTTATTGATGTGGGTCAGTGTTCAATTGTACTTTTCACAGCGGACTGTATCAAGTACCTTGTGTTTTTTTATATACAAATGGTGTGGTTTTTCTACATGTAGATAAAGACATTGAGTTTGTCTTCGACTTAGAAGTAAGACATTTGCTGGGTGAGTTAAATGGGCTTGGCCCAAAGATTTGACGTCGTCTGGGCTACCGAAGGGCACATAACTTATAATGAAAAGTTGAATATAGTAATGACCAGTCGCGATTGTACATAGTTAATGTAGCCGATTTCAATTCGCAAAAATATTAGGCAAAAATCCAAAAGTGGAAAAACTGTTCCAATGCTGCTGGTAAGAGGCTAATCCGACGTATTTTTTGACGAGAAATCGAATGGTGCAAACCGCGTTGCTCTCCGACCAATACTTTTGGCTGTATCCACAAATGATAATCATTGATGTCAAGATCACGTGCCCAGCAACGGCTCTTACTCCATGGAAACCAAGGAAATTTGCAATTTTACAACAGCTGGAGATGCCTGGCCCAATTGCGCATCTTTTGGCACCTTATTGATGTGGTCAGTGTTCAATTGTACTTTTTACAGCGGACTGTATCAAGTACCTTGTGTTTTTTTTATATACAAATGGTGTGGTTTTTCTACATGTAGATAAAGACATTGAGTTTGTCTTCGACTTAGAAGTAAGACAACTGCTGGGTGAGTTAAATGGGCTTAGCCCAAAGATTTGACGTCGTCTGGGCTACCGAAGGGCACATAACTTATAATGAAAAGTTGAATATAGTAATGACCAGTCGCGATTGTACATAGTTAATGTAGCCGATTTCAATTAGAAAAAATACCAGGCAAAAATCCAAAAGTTGAAAAACTGTTCCAATGCTGCTGGTAAGAGGCTAATCCGACGTATTTTTTGACGAGAAATCGAATGGTGCAAACCGCGTTACTCTCCGACCAGTACTTTTGGCTGTAGCCACAAATAATAATTATTGATGTCAAGATCACGTGCCCAGCAACGGCTCTTACTCCATGGAAACCAAGGAAATTTGCAATTTTTCAACAGCTGGAGATGCCTGGCCCAATTGCGCATCTTTTGGCACCTTATTGATGTGGGTCAGTGTTCAATTGTACTTTTTACAGCGGACTGTATCAAGTACCTTGTGTTTTTTTTATATACAAATGGTGTGGTTTTTCTACATGTAGATAAAGACATTGAGTTTGTCTTCGACTTAGAAGTAAGACAACTGCTGGGTGAGTTAAATGGGCTTGGCCCAAAGATTTGACGTCGTCTGGGCTACCGAAGGGCACATAACTTATAATGAAAAGTTGAATATAGTAATGACCAGTCGCGATTGTACATAGTTAATGTAGCCGATTTCAATTAGAAAAAATACCAGGCAAAAATCCAAGAGTGGAAAAACTGTTCCAATGCTGCTGGTAAGAGGCTAATCCGACGTATTTTTTGACGAGAAATCGAATGGTGCAAACCGCGTTGCTCTCCGACCAATACTTTTGGCTGTAGCCACAAATAAATAATCATTGATGTCAAGATCACGTGCCCAGCAACGGCTCTTACTCCATGGAAACCAAGGAAATTTGCAATTTTTCAACAGCTGGAGATGCCTGGCCCAATTGCGCATCTTTTGGCACCTTATTGATGTGGGTCAGTGTTCAATTGTACTTTTTACAGCGGACTGTATCAAGTACCTTGTGTTTTTCTTATATACAAATGGTGTGGTTTTTCTACATGTAGATAAAGACATTGAGTTTGTCTTCGACTTAGAAGTAAGACATTTGCTGGGTGAGTTAAATGGGCTTGGCCCAAAGATTTGACGTCGTCTGGGCTACCGAAGGGCACATAACTTATAATGAAAAGTTGAATATAGTAATGACCAGTCGCGATTGTACATAGTTAATGTAGCCGATTTCAATTAGAAAAAATACCAGGCAAAAATCCAAAAGTTGAAAAACTGTTCCAATGCTGCTGGTAAGAGGCTAATCCGACGTATTTTTTGACGAGAAATCGAATGGTGCAAACCGCGTTGCTCTCCGACCAGTACTTTTGGCTGTAGCCACAAATGAATAATTATTGATGTCAAGATCACGTGCCCAGCAACGGCTCTTACTCCATGGAAACCAAGGAAATTTGCAATTTTTCAACAGCTGGAGATGCCTGGCCCAATTGCGCATCTTTTGGCACCTTATTGATGTGGGTCAGTGTTCAATTGTACTTTTTACAGCGGACTGTATCAAGTACCTTGTGTTTTTTTTATATACAAATGGTGTGGTTTTTCTACATGTAGATAAAGACATTGAGTTTGTCTTCGACTTAGAAGTAAGACATTTGCTGGGTGAGTTAAATGGGCTTGGCCCAAAGATTTGACGTGGTCTGGGCTACCGAAGGGCACATAACTTATAATGAAAAGTTGAATATAGTAATGACCAGTCGCGATTGTACATAGTTAATGTAGCCGATTTCAATTAGAAAAAATACCAGGCAAAAATCCAAGAGTGGAAAAACTGTTCCAATGCTGCTGGTAAGAGGCTAATCCGACGTATTTTTTGACGAGAAATCGAATGGTGCAAACCGCGTTGCTCTCCGACCAATACTTTTGGCTGTAGCCACAAATGAATAATCATTGATGTCAAGATCACGTGCCCAGCAACGGCTCTTACTCCATGGAAACCAAGGAAATTTGCAATTTTTCAACAGCTGGAGATGCCTGGCCCAATTGCGCATCTTTTGGCACCTTATTGATGTGGGTAAGTGTTCAATTGTACTTTTTACAGCGGACTGTATCAAGTACCTTGTGTTTTTTTTATATACAAATGGTGTGGTTTTTCTACATGTAGATAAAGACATTGAGTTTGTCTTCGACTTAGAAGTAAGACATTTGCTGGGTGAGTTAAATGGGCTTGGCCCAAAGATTTGACGTCGTCTGGGCTACCGAAGGGCACATAACTTATAGTTAAAATTTGAATATAGTAATGACCAGTCGCGATTGCACATAGTTAATGTAGCCGATTTCAATTAGAAAAAATACCAGGCAAAAATCCAAAAGTTGAAAAACTGTTCCAATGCTGCTGGTAAGAGGCTAATCCGACGTATTTTTTGACGAGAAATCGAATGGTGCAAACCGCGTTGCTCTCCGACCAGTACTTTTGGCTGTAGCCACAAATGAATAATTATTGATGTCAAGATCACGTGCCCAGCAACGGCTCTTACTCCATGGAAACCAAGGAAATTTGCAATTTTTCAACAGCTGGAGATGCCTGGCCCAATTGCGAATCTTTTGGCACCTTATTGATGTGGGTCAGTGTTCAATTGTACTTTTTACAGCGGACTGTATCAAGTACCTTGTGTTTTTTTTATATACAAATGGTGTGGTTTTTCTACATGTAGATAAAGACATTGAGTTTGTCTTCGACTTAGAAGTAAGACAACTGCTGGGTGAGTTAAATGGGCTTGGCCCAAAGATTTGACGTCGTCTGGGCTACCGAAGGGCACATAACTTATAATGAAAAGTTAAATATAGTAATGACCAGTCGCGATTGTACATAGTTAATGTAGCCGATTTCAATTAGAAAAAATACCAGGCAAAAATCCAAGAGTGGAAAAATTGTTCCAATGCTGCTGGTAAGAGGCTAATCCGACGTATTTTTTGACGAGAAATCGAATGGTGCAAACCGCGTTGCTCTCCGACCAGTACTTTTGGCTGTAGCCACAAATGAATAATTATTGATGTCAAGATCACGTGCCCAGCAACGGCTCTTACTCCATGGAAACCAAGGAAATTTGCAATTTTTCAACAGCTGGAGATGCCTGGCCCAATTGCGCATCTTTTGGCACCTTATTGATGTGGGTCAGTGTTCAATTGTACTTTTTACAGCGGACTGTATCAAGTACCTTGTGTTTTTTTTATATACAAATGGTGTGGTTTTTCTACATGTAGATAAAGACATTGAGTTTGTCTTCGACTTAGAAGTAAGACATTTGCTGGGTGAGTTAAATGGGCTTGGCCCAAAGATTTGACGTCGTCTGGGCTACCGAAGGGCACATAACTTATAATGAAAAGTTGAATATAGTAATGACCAGTCGCGATTGTACATAGTTAATGTAGCCGATTTCAATTAGAAAAAATACCAGGCAAAAATCCAAGAGTGGAAAAACTGTTCCAATGCTGCTGGTAAGAGGCTAATCCGACGTATTTTTTGACGAGAAATCGAATGGTGCAAACCGCGTTGCTCTCCGACCAGTACTTTTGGCTGTAGCCACAAATGAATAATTATTGATGTCAAGATCACGTGCCCAGCAACGGCTCTTACTCCATGGAAACCAAGGAAATTTGCAATTTTTCAACAGCTGGAGATGCCTGGCCCAATTGCGCATCTTTTGGCACCTTATTGATGTGGGTCAGTGTTCAATTGTACTTTTTACAGCGGACTGTATCAAGTACCTTGTGTTTTTTTTATATACAAATGGTGTGGTTTTTCTACATGTAGATAAAGACATTGAGTTTGTCTTCGACTTAGAAGTAAGACAACTGCTGGGTGAGTTAAATGGGCTTGGCCCAAAGATTTGACGTCGTCTGGGCTACCGAAGGGCACATAACTTATAATGAAAAGTTGAATATAGTAATGACCAGTCGCGATTGTACATAGTTAATGTAGCCGATTTCAATTAGAAAAAATAACAGGCAAAAATCCAAAAGTGGAAAAACTGTTCCAATGCTGCTGGTAAGAGGCTAATCCGACGTATTTTTTGACGAGAAATCGAAAGGTGCAAACCGCGTTGCTCTCCGACCAATACTTTTGGCTGTAGCCACAAATGAATAATCATTGATGTCAAGATCACGTGCCCAGCAACGGCTCTTACTCCATGGAAACCAAAGAAATTTGCAATTTTTCAACAGCTGGAGATGCCTGGCCCAATTGCGCATCTTTTGGCACCTTATTGATGTGGGTCAGTGTTCAATTGTACTTTTTACAGCGGACTGTCTCAAGTACCTTGTGTTTTTTTTATATACAAATGGTGTGGTTTTTCTACATGTAGATAAAGACATTGAGTTTGTCTTCGACTTAGAAGTAAGACAACTGCTGGGTGAGTTAAATGGGCTTGGCCCAAAGATTTGACGTCGTCTGGGCTACCGAAGGGCACATAACTTATAATGAAAAGTTGAATATAGTAATGACCAGTCGCGATTTTACATAGTTAATGTAGCCGATTTCAATTAGAAAAAATACCAGGCAAAAATCCAAGAGTGGAAAAATTGTTCCAATGCTGCTGGTAAGTGGCTAATCCGACGTATTTTTTGACGAGAAATCGAATGGTGCAAACCGCGTTGCTCTCCGACCAGTACTTTTGGCTGTAGCCACAAATGAATAATTATTGATGTCAAGATCACGTGCCCAGCAACGGCTCTTACTCCATGGAAACCAAGGAAATTTGCAATTTTTCAACAGCTGGAGATGCCTGGCCCAATTGCGCATCTTTTGGCACCTTATTGATGTGGGTCAGTGTTCAATTGTACTTTTTACAGCGGACTGTATCAAGTACCTTGTGTTTTTTTTATATACAAATGGTGTGGTTTTTCTACATGTAGATAAAGACATTGAGTTTGTCTTCGACTTAGAAGTAAGACAACTGCTGGGTGAGTTAAATGGGCTTGGCCCAAAGATTTGACGTCGTCTGGGCTACCGAAGGGCACATAACTTATAATGAAAAGTTGAATATAGTAATGACCAGTCGCGATTGTACATAGTTAATGTAGCCGATTTCAATTAGAAAAAATAACAGGCAAAAATCCAAAAGTGGAAAAACTGTTCCAATGCTGCTGGTAAGAGGCTAATCCGACGTATTTTTTGACGAGAAATCGAATGGTGCAAACCGCGTTGCTCTCCGACCAATACTTTTGGCTGTAGCCACAAATGAATAATCATTGATGTCAAGATCACGTGCCCAGCAACGGCTCTTACTCCATGGAAACCAAGGAAATTTGCAATTTTTCAACAGCTGGAGATACCTGGCCCAATTGCGAATCTTTTGGCACCTTATTGATGTGGGTCAGTGTTCAATTGTACTTTTTACAGCGGACTGTATCAAGTACCTTGTGTTTTTTTTATATACAAATGGTGTTGTTTTTCTACATGTAGATAAAGACATTGAGTTTGTCTTCGACTTAGAAGTAAGACATTTGCTGGGTGAGTTAAATGGGCTTGGCCCAAAGATTTGACGTCGTCTGGGCTACCGAAGGGCACATAACTTATAATGAAAAGTTGAATATAGTAATGACCAGTCGCGATTGTACA